>NC_053024.1:447913993-448103397 GCF_003073215.2 Triticum urartu | reverse complement strand
AATGAAGCTGAATCAAACGGGTTGAAATTGCAACATAAAGTCTTCACATCCGAACATAAGAACGAATGCATTCCACTTGAAATGGTCACATATCCATAAATTGAGAAGCCACTTAGAATTTAGGTAGAGGAATAAATCAACAAGGTACGGATCAAGAACAAATACTTGGTAAGAAATCCCAATCTCAAACCAAATATCCGTGGAAGAAGAACTAGAGCTACAAGAATTCCCACCTATGAAACTCCCAAACCTTTCCGGTTATGCAATCAGGTGTTGGGGATACAGGGGAAGCATAATATCTCACCCAAACTAGCAATTCCTACATCCAGCTGTATCCATCCTTCAACACATAACCGAGAAAACTTCGGAAACCATCTACCTCAACCTTCGAAAAGCATCCGTTATACAAGTTATGGCGATACTCCCGAACTCCCGCCTCAGTACTGGGTGGCGTCGAGGTTATCTCACCAAAGAACTGCATAAAAGAGATTTTCGATGTCGGTGTACTAAACTCAGGTATTCCAGAACTGCAACGATAAAATTGTGACGGCAACACCTCGGAGCTCAACTCCCCGGGACACTGCCACAACCCCTAAAGACAGGAGGCACCAAGAACAATGTTCTCATCACAAAACCATCGGAACGATTCCAAGATACCCGCGTGATCCTAAAAAGAATTTAGTGAAATTTGAGAAGAGAAGAGTCAAAACTCTATGTCAGGATGCCTTACCAGAGCGATGAAGGGACTGGGGAGTAAAAAGAATTCCTAAACTCTCCGATATATAATTCCTAAATGACTCAAAACATTTTTCTAGACACAACTCTGCCGCTAAAAACGATCAAGCAATGGGGGCTCCTAAGGTCGGGGAAGACTCTGATTACCAACTTGTAACGCCCTCGATGTGGCTATATCTCCTACGTGTTGAGGCACGACTTAGCGGCATAACCGCATTGAAAGCAATGTCGCAAGTTAGGCAATCTTCACAACATCCCATGTAATATAGATAATAAAAGGGGAGATACATAGTTGGATTACACTCGCCACGTCAATCAAAGTACATAAATAGCATTACATCAACCAATCACTCATGGCCCGACTACGGCGCCAAAATAAAAGATAAACCCAACATGCGACACGATCCCGATCGCCCCAACTGGGCACCACTACTGATCATCAGGGAAAGACACATAGTAACGGCGTGAGTCCTCGTTGAACTCCCACTTGAGCTCAAGCGCGTCATCTGGAACGGAGTCATCAGGCCCTGCATCTAGTTTGGAAGTAATCTGTGAGCCACAGGGACTCAGCAATCTCACACCCTCGCGATTTAAGCTTATAGGTAAGGCAAGGTAAAATATGTGGAGCTGCAGCAAGCGACTAGCATATATGGTGGCTAACCTATTCGCAAAAGAGAGCGAGAAGAGAAGGCAAAGCGCGAATGAATAACTAGAGAATAACCTGCGGCAAGCATTACTCCAACACCGTGTTCACTTCCCGGACTCCGCCGAGAAGAGACCATCACGGTAACTCACACAGTTGATTCATTTTAATTAAGTTAAGGTTCAAGTTATCTACAACCGGACATTAACAAATTCCCATCTGCCCATAACCGCGGGCACGGCTTTCGAAAGTTCAAATCCCTGCAGGGGAGTCCCAACTTAGCCCATGACAAGCTCTCACGGTCAACGAAGGAATAGACCTTCTCCCGAGACATTCCGATCAGACTCGGTATCCCGGTTCTATAAGACACTTCGACAAGTTAAAACAAATCCAGCAACACCGCCCGAATGTGCCGAAAAATCCTGATAGGAGCTGCACATATCTCGTTCTCAGGGCACAATCGGATAAGAAATCCGTACAACTAAAACCAGCCCTCGAGTTTCCCCGAGGTGGCGCTGCAAGGGGCTCTAGGTTGGACCAACACTCAGAGGAGCACTGGCCCGGGGAGGTGTTAAATAAGATGACCCTCGGGCTCCAGAAACCCAAGGGAAAAAGAGGCTAGGTGGCAAATGGTAAAACCAAGGTTGGGCATTGCTGGAAAAGCTTTAATCAAGGCAAACTATCAAGGGGTTCCCATTATCACCCAACCGCGTAAGGAACGCAAATCCGGGAACATAACACCGATATGACGGAAACTAGGGCGGCAAGAGTGGAACAAAACACTAGGAGAGAGGCCGAGCCTTCCACCCTTTACCAAGTATATAGATGCATTAAGATAACAAGGCAATATAATGATATCCCAACAAGTAAATAATGTTCCAACAAGGAACGGTCTCCAATCTTCACCTGCAACTAGCAACGCTATAAGAGGGGCTGAGCAAAGCGGTAACATAGCCAATCAACGGTTTGCTAGGACATGGTGGGTTAGAGGTTTGACATGGCAATTTTGGAGGCATGATAAGCAAGTGGTAGGCATCGTAGCATAGGCATAGCAAAAGAGCGAGCATCTAGCAAAGCAAAGATAGTAGTGATTTCGAGGGTATGATCATCTTGTCTGCACAGTTGTCAGAGTTGACTGGATCCTCGAAAGCAAACTCAACGGGATCCTCGTTAGCGAACTTGTCTCCCGGCTCTACCCAAACAAGACAAAACAAGCAAACGTAACACAATCAACCACGTGCAAACTCAAACAACATGATGCAAACATGGTATGCTATGCGGGATGCGACATGTGATGCATATGCAAGATTTGACAAGGAATGAATGAACCTGGCCTCAACTTGGAATTCCAAGTGTGCCACTGGAAAGGTGAGATGAAATCGCTTGAAAACGATATTAAGATCACCGGAATCGGAGTCACGGTTTGGAAATGGCAATCAATTCAAATATGGCACCCGTCTGCGATATACAGCAAGTAGCCATCTAAATGCAACAAGATGAACATGCTACATCACTCAAACATGGCAACAAAATACATGGCAGGTATCCATTCATGATGCTTAACAAAATATGAACACTGAGCTACGGCCAATTCATCCATTAACAGGTTCAAACAAGCATGGAAAAAATGCATTTGGTAAACAGATTTCAGACTTAGTGAAATTAACACTTGTCTGTAATTTCAGATCAGGTAGCACACTTTGGAGCATGAAAACTATATACTATAGGGACTGGAAATGGTAAAGTAAAGCATGGCATGGAGCTACTCAAAGAGCTTAACAAAAGTCGCTTAGTGACCTTGAGCCAAAAGGGATCAGAAAATACATTTGCAAGCATGTGAACATGGCAAAAACATAATCAGTTCTCAGACTTAGTGAAAAACTGGAGCGTGCAAATCAGATATCAAGTAGGCATGTTTACGAGCTCGATGCACTCACTACAGAGCTGATCGGATCTTCCGCGATTTGAATCGCCGCGAGTATGACTCCATCAACCGCGTTCTTGTAACGCTTCCGCTTAGCGATCTTCAAGGGTATGAAGATGCACTCCCTCTCTCTCGTTGCTAGCATCTCCTAGATTGATCTTGGTGACACGTAGGAAAATTTTGAATTATTGCTACATTCCCCAACAGTTCCTACATATTCTATGAAGATCTTTATCGGTCAAACCGCATAACAACATACGTTGTTCCCTTTGTCATCGGTATGTTATTTGCCCAAGATTCGATCGTCGGTATCATCATACCTAGTTCAATCTCGTTACCGGCAAGTCTCTTTACTTGTTCTGTAATGCATCATCCTATGACTAACTCATTAGTCACATTGCTTGCAAAGCTCATAGTGATGTGCATTACCAAGAGGGCCCAGAGATACCTCTTTGATACACGAAGTGACAAATCCTAATCTCGATCTATGCCAACTCAACAAACATCATCGAAGACACCTATAGAGCATCTTTATAATCACCCAGTTACATTGTGATATTTTATAGCACACAAGGTGTTCCTCCGGTATTCGGGAGTTGCATAATCTCATAGTCATAGGAACATGTATAAGTCATGAAGAAAGCAATAGCAATAAACTAAACGATCATAGTGCTAAGCTAACGGATGGGTCTAGTCCATCACATCATTCTCTAATGATGTGATCCCGTTCATTAAATGACAACACATGTACATGGCTAGGAAACTTAACCATCTTTGATTAACGAGCTAGTCAAGTAGAGGCATACTAGGGACATTCTGTTTGTCTATGTATTCACACATGTACTAAGTTTCCAGTTAATACAATTCTAGCATGAATAATAAACATTCATCATGATATAAGGAAATATAAATAACAACTTTATTATTGCCTCTAGGGCATATTTCCTTCAGTCTCCCACTTGCACAAGAGTCAATAATCTAGATTACATAGTGATGATTCTAACACCCATGGAGTCTTGGTGCTGATCTTGTTTTGCTCGTGGGAGAGGCTTAGTCAACGGGTCTGCAACATTTAGATCCGTATGTATCTTGCAAATCTCTATGCCCCCTCCTTGACTTGATCGCGGATGGAATTGAAGCATCTCTTGATGTGCTTGGTTCTCTTGTGAAATCTGGATTCCTTTGCCAAGGCAATTGCACCAGTATTGTCACAAAAGATTTTCATTGGACTCGATGCACTAGGTATTACACCTAGATCAGATATGAACTCCTTCATCCAGACTCCTTCATTTGCTGCTTCCGAAGCAGCTATGTATTCCGCTTCACACGTAGATCCCGCCACGACGCTTTGCTTAGAACTACACCAACTGACAGTTTCACCATTCAATAAAAATACGTATCCGGTTTGTGACTTAGAGTTATCCGGATCAGTGTCAAAGCTTGCATCGACGTAACCGTTTACGACGAGCTCTTTGTCACCTCCATAAACGAGAAACATATCCTTAGTCCTTTTCAGGTATTTCAGGATGTTCTTGACCACTGTCCAGTGATCCACTCCAGGATTACTTTGGTACCTCCCTGCTAAACTAATAGCAAGACACACATCAGGTCTGGTACACAACATTGCATACATGGTAGAACCTATGGCTGAGGCATAGGGAATGACTTTCATTTTCTCTCTATCTTCTGCAGTGGTCGGGCATTGAGTCTAACTCAACTTCACACCTTGTAACACAGGCAAGAACCCTTTCTTTGCTTGATCCATTTTGAACTTCTTCAAAACTTTATCAAGGTATGTGCTTTGTGAAAGTCCAATTAAGTGTCCTAATCTATCTCTATAGATCTTGATGCCCAATATATAAGCAGCTTCACCGAGGTCTTTCATTGAAAAATTCTTATTCAAGTATCCTTTTATGCTATTCAAAAATTCAGTATCATTTCTGATCAACAATATGTCATCCACATATAACATCAGAAATGCTACAGAGCTCCCACTCACTTTCTTGTGAATACAGGCTTCTCCAAAAGTCTGTATAAAAGCATATGCTTTGATCACACTATCAAAGCATATATTCCAACTCCGAGATGCTTGCACCAGTCCATAAATGGATCGCTGGAGCTTACACACTTTGTTAGCACCTTTTGGATCGACAAGACCTTCTGGTTGCATCATATACAACTCTTCTTTAAGATATCCATTAAGGAATGTAGTTTTGACATCCATTTGCCAAATTTCATCATAATAAAATGCGGAAATTACTAACATGATTCAGACGGACTTAAGCATCGCTACGGGTGAGAAGGTCTCATCATAGTCAACTCCTTGAACTTGTCGAAAACCTTTCACAACAAGTCGAGCTTTGTAGACAGTAACATTACCGTCAGCGTCAATCTTCTTCTTGAAGATCCATTTATTCTCTATGGCTTGCCGATCATCGGGCAAGTCAACCAAAGTCCATACTTTGTTCTCATACATGGATCCCATCTCAGATTTCATGGCCTCAAGCCATTTTGCGGAATCTGGGCTCATCATCGCTTCCTCATAGTTCATAGGTTCGTCATGGTCAAGTAACATGACTTCTAGAATAGGATTACCGTACCACTCTGGTGCGGATCTTACTCTGGTTGACCTATGAGGTTCGGTAGTAACTTGATCAGAAGTTTCATGATCATCGTCATTAGCTTCCTCACTAATTGGTGTAGGAATCACTAGAGCTGATTTCTGTGATGAACTACTTTCCAATAAGGGAGAAGGTACAGTTACCTCATCAAATTCTAATTTCCTCCCGCTCACTTCTTTCAAGGGAAACTGCTTCTCTAGAAAGGATCCATTCTTAGCAACAAATATCTTGCCTTCGGGTCTGTGATAGAAGGTGTACCCAACAGTCTCCTTTGGGTATCCTATGAATACACATTTCTCCGATTTGGTTCGAGCTTATTAGGTTGAAGCACGTAAGCATCGTATCCCCAAACTTTAAGAAATGACAACTTGGGTTTCTTGCCAAACCACAGTTCATATGGTGTCGTCTCAACGGATTCCGATGGTGCCCTATTTAACGTGAATGCAGTCATCTCTAAAGTATAACCCCAAAATGATAGCGGTAAATCAGTAAGAGACATCATAGATCACACCATATCTAATAAAGTGCGGTTACGACATTCGAACAGACCATTACGCTGTGGTGTTCCAGGTGGCGTCAGTTGTGAAACTATTTTGCATTGTTTCAAATGAAGACCAAACTCACAACTCAAATATTCACCTCCATGATCAATCGTAGAAACTTAATTTTCTTGTTACGATGATTTTCCACTTCACTCTGAAATTATTTGAACTTTTCAAATGTTTCAGACTTATGTTTCATCAAGTAGATATACCCATATCTGCTCAAATTATCTGTGAAGGTCAGAAAATAACAATACCCACCAAGAGCATCAACACTCATCGGACCGCATACATCAGTATGTATTATTTCCAATAAGTCTGTTGTTTGTTCCATTGTTCCGAAGAACGGAGTCTTAGTCATCTTGCCCATGAGGCATGGTTCGCAAGCATCAAGTGATTCATAATCAAGTGATTCCAAAAGCCCATCAACATGGAGTTTCTTCATGGGCTTTACACCAATATGACCTAAATGGCAGTGCCACAAATAAGTTGCACTATCATTATTAAACTTATATCTTTTGGCTTCAATACTATGAATATGTGTATCACTACTACCGAGATTAAATAAAAATAGACCACTCATATCAAGGGTGCATGACCATAAAAGATACTACTCATATAAATAGAACAACCATTATTCTCTGTTTTAAATGAATAACCGTCTCGCATCAAACAAGATCGAGATATAATGTTCATGCTTAACGCTGGCACCAAATAGCAATTATTCAGGTCTAATACTAATCCCGAAGGTAGATCTAGAGGTAGCATGCCGACCGCGATCACGTCGACTTTGGAACCATTTCCCACGCGCATCATCACCTCGTCCTTAGCCAATCTTCGCGTAATCTGTAGCCCCTGTTTTGAGTTGCAAATATGAGCAACAGAACCAGTATCAAATATCTAGGCGCTACTGCGAGCATTAGTAAGGTACACATCAGTAACATGTATATCAAATATACCTTTCACTTTGCCATCCTTCTTATCCACCAAATACATGGCAGTTCCGCTTCCAGTGACCAGTCCCTTTGCAGTAGAAGCACTCAGTCTCAGGCTTAGGTCCAGACTTGGGTTTCTTCACTTGAGCAGCAACTTGCTTGCCATTCTTCTTGAAGTTCCCCTTCTTCCCTTTGCCCCTTTTCTTGAAACTAGTGGTCTTGTTGACCATCAACACTTGATGCTCCTTCTTGATTTCTACCTCCGCAGCTTTTAGCATCGTGAAGAGCTCGGGAATTGTCTTATCCATCCCTTGCTTATTATAGTTCATCATGAAGCTTTTGTAGCTTGGTGGCAGTGATTGAAGAACTCTGTCAATGACACTATCATCAGGAAGATTAACTCCCAGTTGAGTGAAGTGGTTGTGGTACCCAGACATTCTGAGTATATGTTCACTAACATAACTATTCTCCTCCATCTTGCAGCTATAGAACTTATTGGAGACTTCATATCTCTCAATTCGGGCATTTACTTGAAATATTAACTTCAACTCCTGGAACAAATCATATGCTCCATGATGTTCAAAACATCGTTGAAGTCCCGATTCTAAGCCATAATGCATGGCACACTGAACTATCGAGTAGTCATCAGCTTTGCTCTGCCAGACGTTCATAACGTCTAGTGTTGCTCCTGCAGTAGGCTTTGCACCTAGCGGTGCCTCCAAGACGTAATTCTTCTGTGCAGCAATGAGGATAATCCTAAAGTTACGGACCCAGTCCGTGTAGTTGCTACCATCATCTTTCAACTTAGCTTTCTCTAGGAACGCATTAAAATTCAAAGGAACAGAAGCACGGGCCATTTATCTGCAACAACATAGACATGCAAAATACTATCAGGCACTAAGTTCATGATAAATTAAAGTTCAATTAATCATATTATGTAAGAACTCCCACTTAGATAGACATCCCTCTAGTCATCTAAATGATCACATGATCCATATCAACTAAACCATGTCCAATCATCACATGAGATGGAGAAGTTTTTAATGGTGAACATCACTATGTTGATCATATATACTATATGATTCACGCTCGACCTTTCGGTCTCAGTGTTCCGAGGCCATGTATGCATATGCTAGGCTCGTCAAGTTTAACCTGAGTATTCTGCTTGTGCAAAAACTGGCTTGCACCCGTTGTATGTGAACGTAGAGCTTATCACACCCGATCATCACGTGGTGTCTCGACACGACGAACTGTAGCAATGGTGCATACTCAGGGAGAACACTTATACCTTGAAATTTAGTGAGAGATCATCTTATAATGCTACCACCGTACTAAGCAAAATAAGATGCATAAAAGAAAAACATCACATGCAATCAATATAAGTGATATGATATGGCCATCATCATCTTGTGCCTTTGATCTCCATCTCCAAAGCACTGTCATGATCACCATCGTCACCGGCTTGACACCTTGATCTCCATCGTAGCATCGTTGTCGTCTTGCCATCTATTGCTTCCACGACTATCGCTACCTCTTAGTGATAAAGTAAAGCAATTACATGGTGATTGCATTTCATACAATAAAGCGACAACCATATGGCTCCTGCCAGTTGCCGATAACTTTGTTACAAAACATGATCATCTCATACAACAATTCATATAATCACGTCTTGACCATATTACATCACAACATGCCCTGCAAAAACAAAGTTAGACGTCCTCTACTTTGTTGTTGCAAGTTTTACATGGCTGCTACGGGCTTAGCAAGAACCGTTCTTACCTACGCATCAAAAACCACAACGATTTTTCATCAAGTGTGTTGTTTTATCCTTCAACAAGGACCGAGCGTAGTCACGCTCGATTCAACTAAAGCTTGAGAAACAGACACCCACTAGCCACCTATGTGCGAAGCACGTCGGTAGAACCAGTCTCATGAACGCGGTCATGTAATGTCGGTCTGGGCCGCTTCATCCAACAATACCACAGAATCAAAGTATGACATGCTAGTAAGCAATATGACTATTATCGCCCACAACTCTTTGTGTTCTACTCATGCATATAACATCTACGCATAGACCTGGATCAGATGCTACTGTTGGGGAACGCAGTATTTCAAAAAAATTCCTACGATCACGCAAGATCTATCTAGGAGTTGCATAGGAATGAGAGGGGAGAGTGTGTCTACGTACCCTTGTAGACCGAAAGCGGAAGCGTTAAGTAACACAGTTGATGTAGCCGAACGTCTTCGCGATCCAACCGGTCAAGTACCGAACGCACGGCACCTCCGTGATATGCACACTTTCAGCTCGGTGACGTCCCTCATACTATTGATCCAGCTGAGGCCGAGGGTGAGTTGCATCAGCATGATGGCGTGTTGACGGTGATGATGAAGTTACCGACGCAGGGCTTCACCTAAGCACTACGGCAATATGACCGAGGTGGAAAACTGTGGAGGGGGGCACCACACACCGCTAAAGATCAACTTGTGTGTCTATGGGGTGCCCCCTCTCCCATATATAAAAGAGGGGGAGGAGGAGGGCCGGTCACAAGGGGCGCGCCCAAGGGGGGGATTCCTACTCCTAGTAGGAGTAGGTTTCCCCTTTTCCTAGTCCAAGTAGGAAAAGGGGCTAAGGAGGAGGAGGAGAGAAGGAAGGAGGGGGTGCCGCCCCCTCCCCTTGTCCAATTCGGATTGGGGCAAGGGGGAGCACGTGCCACCTCCTGGCCAGCCCTCTGTCTTCTCCACTAAGGCCCAATAGCTTCCCGGGGGGGGGGGGTTCCGGTAACCCCTGGTACTCCGAAACTTATCCGAAATGACCCGAACCATTCCGGTGTCCGAATGTAGCCTTCCAATATATGAATCTTTATGTATCGACCATTTCTAGACTCCTCGACATGTCCGTGATCTCATCCGGGACTCCGAACAACCTTCGGTACATCAAAACACATAACCCATAATACATATCGTCATCGAACGCTAAGCGTGCGGACCCTATGGGTTCGAGAACTATGTAGACATGACTGAGACACATCTCCGGTCAATAGCCTATAGCAGAACCTGGATGCTCATATTGGTTCCTACATATTCTACGAAGATCTTTATCGGTCAAACCGCATAACAACATACGTTGTTCCCTTTGTCATCGGTATGTTACTTGCCCGAGATACGATCGTCGGTATCATCATACCTAGTTCAATATCATTACCGGCAAGTCCCTTTACTCATTATGTAATGCATCATTCCATGACTAACTCATTAGTCACATTTCTTGCAAGGCTCATAGTGATGTGCATTACCGAGAGGGCCCATAGATACCTCTCCGATACACGGAGTGACAAATCCTAATCTCGATCTATGCCAACTCAACAGACACCATCGGAGGCACCTATAGAGCATCTTTATAATCACCCAGTTACGTTGTGACATTTGATAGCACACAAGGTGTTCCTCCGGTATTCGGGAGTTGCATAATCTCATAGTCATAGGAACATGTATAAGTCATGAAGAAAGCAATAGCAATAAACTAAATGATCATAGTGCTAAGCTAACGGATGGGTCTAGTCCATCACATCATTCTCTAATGATGTGATCCCGTTCATCAAATGATAACACATGTCCATGGCTAGGAAAATTAACCATCTTTGATTAACGAGCTAGTCAAGTAGAGGCCAACTAGGGACACTCTGTTTGTCTATGTATTCACACATGTACTAAGTTTCCAGTTAATACAATTCTAGCATGAATAATAAAGATTCATCATGATATAAGTAAATATAAATAACAACTTTATTATTGCCTCTAGGGCATATTTCCTTCAATGGATGAGGAGACAACTAGAGATTTTTCTTGCTTGCAATGACATAGATTATCTTAAGAAATTATTATGCAAACTGAAAGAGAAATCTTTGAATGCTAGAATGAAATGTGGTCCTAAGTTTGCTACTTCACCTATCTTTGTTGATGATAAGGGTTATGAATTCTATGTCGGCCCAGAGTTAATTACCTTGGTTGAATCTGATCTTTCCATGGTTATGAAACTGAGACTGTTGTGGCACGCCTTACTAAATTGAATGATATAGCCACCCTATTTGCTCATGATGAGAAGATTCACTATTATTATATTCTCAAGTTATTTCTGTTCTGATTAAAGGGTGATGCTAAGATATGGTACAATACTCTTGCTCTTGGTTGTGCGCGTAGTCCCTAGGATATGATTTATTACTTCTCTGAAAAATATTTTCCTGCTCATAAGAAACAAGCTGCCTTACATGAAATATTTAACTTTGTGCAAATTGAAGAAGAGAGTCTCCCACAAGCTTGGGGGAGGCTTCTCCAATTGCTTAATGCTTTGCCTGATCATCCTCTTAAGAAAAATAAAATACTTGATATCTTCTATAATGGACTAACCGATGCTTCTAGGGACTTCCTAGATAATTGTGCTGGTTGTGTTTTCAGGGAACAAACCGTTGACCAAGTTGAGGAATTATTGAATAATATGTTGAAAAATGATGATTGGACTCTTCATGAACCACCACGTAAACCCACTCCAAAGAAGAGGGGTATCTTATATCTCAGTCCGGAAGATATGCAAGATGCAAATAAATCTATGAAGGAAAAATGTATTAAAGCAGAGGATGTTAAAAACTTACCTCCTATTGAAGAAATCCATGGACTTGACACACCACCACCCAAGGTGGCAGAGGTAAACTCTTTAATGAAATTTGATGGAAGGGACAATCCTTATAATATGCATCCTAGTCAATGCCTTTATGAATTTGATAATTACATTAGAAAGCAAGATCACTTCAATGCAAATGTTATGAAACAATTGAAATACAACTCTGATATGATTGCTCGCTTGAGTGACTTGTTATTTAGAATTACTAATAATGTTAGAGGGTTGGAAAACATGATTCTATGGTTCAAACCCATTTAGAACAAGTTGCTAAATCTCAAAGAGAATTGCTTGATGAAATGAATAATAATATCAATGATCATGCTGTTGGAGTAATGACTAGAGGAGGTAGAGTGACTCAGGAGCCACTTTATCCTGAAGGTCACCCTAAAAGAATTGAACAAAACTCTCACAGAATTAACACCGATGCACCTAGTCCTTCTAAAAAGAAGAAGAAAAAGAAAAATGATAGGACTTTGCATGCTTCTAGTGAACCTGAGATGGAAAAACCTCCTGGTAATGATAATGATGTTTCTATCTCTGATGCTGAAACTCAATCTGGTAATGAACATTCACCTAGTGATAATGAAAGAGATAATGATGGTGTTCGTGAAGACAATCAACCAGACAATGACAAACAACCAGATAATGATGTTGAGATAGAACTAGATGTTGATCTTGATACCCACAATCTAAAAATAAAAGATTTGATAAAAGAGACTTTGTTGCTAGAAAACATGGAAGAGAAAGAGAACCATGGGTTCAAAAACCCATGCCCTTTCCACCTAAATCAACTAAGAAAAAGGATGATGACGAATTTGAACGCTTTGCTGAAATGCTTAGGCCAGTCTTTTTGCGCACTCGCTTGACTGATATATTACAGATGGCCCCTTTTGCAAAATATATGAAAGACATCATCTCTAATAAAAGAAAAAAACACTGGAAGCTGAAATCTCCACCATGCTTGCTAATTATTCTTTTAAGGATGGAGTACCTAAAAAACTTGGAGATCCGGGAATACCAAATATACCTTGCTCCATCAAAAGAAATTATGTTAAAACTGCTTTGTGTGACTTAGCAGCTGGTGTTAGTGTTATTCCTTTCTGTTTATACAAAAGACTTTGTTTGAATAAACTCACACCTACTAAAATATCTTTGCAAATGGCTGATAAATCAACTGCCAAGCTGCCATACCTATCGGTATTTGTGAGGATGTGCATGTTGTTGTTGTTGTTGCAAATGTTACTATCTTAATTGACTTTGTTATACTTGAGATGCCCGAGGATGACAACATGTCGATTATCCTTGGTAGACCCTTCTTGAATACTACAGGGGCTGTTATTGATTGAAATAAAAGCAAAGTCACTTTTCATATCAATGGTAATGAGCATACGGTGCACTTTCCAAAGAAACAATTCCATGTGAATGGTATTAATGTTATTGAAAAATCTCCAACACTCACCGAGGGAGTCTCGGATTAGGGGGTATCCGGACAGCCGGACTATATCTTTTGGCCGGACTGTTGGACTATGAAGATACAAGATTGAAGACTTCGTCCCGTGTCCGGATGGGACTCTCCTTGGCGTGGAAGGCAAGCTTGGCAATACGGATATGTAGATTTCCTTCCTTCTAACCGACTCTGTGTAACCCTAGCCCCCTCCGGTGTCTATATAAACCGGAGGGTTTTAGTCCGTAGGACAAAAACATACAATCATACCATAGGCTAGCTTCTAGGGTTTAGCCTCTCTGTTCTCGTGGTAGATCAACTCTTGTACTACTCATATTATCAAGAACAATCAAGCAGGACGTAGGGTATTATCTCCATCAAGAGGGCCCGAACCTGGGTAAAACATCGTGTCCCCTGCCTCCTTTTACCATCTGCCTAGACGCACAGTTCGGGACCCCCTACCTGAGATCCACCGGTTTTCACACCGACATTGGTGCTTTCATTGAGAGTTCCTCTGTGTCGTCATCGTTAGGCTTGATGGCTCCTTCAATCATCGATAGCGATGCAGTCCAGGGCGAGACTTTTCTCCCCGGACAAATCCTTGTATCCGGCGGCTCCGCACTGCGGGCCAACTCGCTTGGCCATCTGGAACAGATCGAGAGCTACACCCCTGGCTATCAGGTCAAATTTGGAAACTTGAACTACACAGCCGATATCCATGGAGACTTGATCTTCGACGGATTCGAGCCCTTGCCGAGTGCGCCGCACGGTCACGATGAGCATGATTTAGCTCTACCATCGGACAGTGTTCGGGAGATCGCACCGGCGACCACTTCAACCCTCAATTCGGAGCCAATTGCGCCATCCAGGGACGGGTGGATAGACCCTGCTGCGGAGGCCGCATTCTCATCGGCGATCGAGCCGAGTATCGACCTTACCCTTCACGAGAGTCGTGACGCCAAACTGCCAGATTCTTCCCCGGCCACGGACTCCAAACCACCTGCGCCCGTGCCTATCGAATCCGACTGGGCGCCGATCATGGAGTTCACCTCCGCGGATATCTTTCAGCACTCGCCCTTCAGCGACATACTGAACTCATTAAGGTCTCTCTCCCTGTCAGGAGAGTCCTGGCCGAACTATGTCCAGCAGGATTGGGATGCGGATGACGAAGAAATTCGCCGCCCACCCACCACCCACTTAGTAGCCACTTTCGACGATTTGACCGACATGCTCGACTTCGACTCCGAAGACATCGATGGTATGGACGACGATGCAGGAGACAATCAGGAACCACTGACCACAGGGCACTGGACGCCCACTTCATCATATGATGTATACATGGTGGACACACCCAAAGAAAACAACGACGAGGAACGGAAGGACGCAGCGAGGGGTTGTTCCCTCGAGAAGCAATCAAAGCGGTGGCGTAAGCGCCGCTCCAAATCTCGCCTCGGCAGAAACAGCGATCGTATAGACCCAGGATCGAGCAAGGTGAGCCAGCGGATGACAAACACGGCATTGAACCATCGTCCGACCACGGCAACACGGAGAATCAAACCGAACAACCCGACTCCGTCGAAGATAACAGTCTGGACGACATCACACCGGACAGGCACCCGGAGCAACAAAATACCCATCAAAGGCTTTTTGCCACCGCGAGGAGTCTGAAAAAGCAGAAGCAAAGGCTCAGGGCTGCACAAGACACACTCAGAATTAGATGGAGTGAAGTACTCAACACTGCAGCAAAGTACGGCGGTAGTCGCCGCACAAAGATCTACCCGAAGCGAAAGCTGCTACCTGAATTCGATGAGGAGGCCTTAGATCCCCCGCAATCAAAAAACAAAATAGCCATCCGGTCGGATACACGACCTCGTAGCCAACATAGAGCGGCAAACGACGCCGCACATAAGCCAATACGCGATCCACGAGAGGGCTCGCATCAAAAGGACGGCGCAACCAGATCCATCTACGGGCCAAGCAAGCACGCTCCAGCACACAATGTAGCACAACAAACATCCGAACACCACGGTACACCCAAATACAGGGGTGCCGCACACCCCCTATGTTTCATCGATGAGGTGCTGGACCATGAATTTCTAGAGGGATGCAAACCCGTAAACATAGAGGTGTACGACGGAACGACAGACCCTGGGGTCTGGATTGAGGACTACATCCTCCATATCCACATGGCTTGAGGAGACGATCTCCACGCCATCAAGTACTTACCCCTCAAGCTCAAAGGGCCAGCTCGGCACTGGCTTAAAAGCCTCCCTGAAAACTCCATTGGGAGCTGGGAAGAGCTCGAAGACGCTTTTTGGGAAAATTTTCAAGGGACCTATGTCCGACCACCAGATGCAAACGATTTAAGTCATATAACTCAACAGCCCGGAGAGTCAGCCTGAAAGCTTTGGAACAGGTTTCTCACTAAAAAGAACCAAATAGTCGACTGTCCGGACGCCGAAGCCTTAGCAGCTTTCAAGCGCAGCGTTCGAGACGAATGGCTTGCCAGACACCTCGGCCAAGAAAAGCCGAGAACAATGGCAGCATTAAGAAGCCTCAGGACCCGCTTTTGCGCGGGCGAGGACAGCTGGTTAGCCCAATGCAGCACCAGCGACCCAAGTACATCTGAAGTCAGGGACGGAAACGGGAAGCCACGACGCAGCAAAAACAAGCGTCGGAATAAAGAAGACAGCCCGAAGAGCACGGCGGTAAACGTCGGATTGAGAAGCTCTTGCCCAGGTCAGCAAAAGCTGCCCTCCAAAGGCAACAGAGATGAACTGTCCAGCCTAAACAAGATTCTGGACAAAATATGCTAGATCCACAGCACCCCCGATAAACCTGCAAATCATACCCATAGAGAATGTTGGGTCTTCAAGCAGTCCGGCAAGCTCAACGCCGAACACAAGGGGCATGATACACCAAGCGAAGACGAGGACGAGCCTCGCAAGCAGAGCACTGGGGAACAGAAGAAATTCCCACCAGAAATCAAAACAGTAAACATGTTACACGTGATGAAGGGGAGAAACAAAGCGGCACTCCTACAGACACATGCCCCAGGGCCTATCACCGCCGAGTTCTGCCACTGGTCGTCCCAACTGATCACCTTTGACCATCGGGATTACTCGGCAAGTATCCGGCATGTAGGATGGGCTGCCTTGGTGTTAGACCCGATAATTGACGGATACCACTTCACACGAGTCCTGATGGACGGCGGCAGTAGTTTAAACCTGATATATCAGGACACAGTCCGCAAAATGGGGACAGACCCAACAAAAATTAGCCATAGCAATACCACCTTTAAAGGAGTAACGCCAGGCCCAGAAGCCCATTGCACGGGCTCCCTACTACTAGAGGTTATATTCGGCTTTCCCGATAACTTCCGCAGCGAAAAGTTAACCTTCCACATCGCTCCGTTCCAAAGTGGCTATCAAGCACTACTCGGACGTGAAGCTTTCGCTCCCTTTAATGCAATACCGCATTACGCTTCCCTCATGCTTAAGATGCCCGGTCCATGGGGCATCATTATAGTAAATGGAAATATTGAGCGCTCCTTGCGCGGCAGCCGCACACTAAACGGCCTCACCAACTAGAGCATCTGACAGGTCATTAAGACCACGGACGCGGTTAGACGAGTCCGATGCAGCTATATATAATTGATACAGGTTTGATGGCTATACCCCTATAACAATACAAGGGGCTCAACGCGTGTAAACAAGTGACAATTAGGCTCAACCTTACTCATCTTGAACTGTACATGATTTATTTAGTATAACCTACCTTTTTGCACGACAACTTTTCAACTAAGTTCCTCTCTTTTACAGATGACCATCGTGCTACACCCGTCCAGGATATGGCACAACGGAGACACAGGCGCAGACGTGCAGCAAGGACCCGTTCCAAGGATTCTTTTTAGATTAAGACCCTGCGTAAACCTTTTTTACTGTATCTTGTTGATACACATCCCCTGGATTCTCAGTACAATTGAGAAGGATGCTGGCGTATTGGCATGTGGCCACGTCAGAATATTGCACGTACCTGGACACCAGGGGCTTATTACAAAGGGCACCGTTTAGCCCGGTTTACATCATAAAGACCTAATACCTTAGCGAGTGTTCGGCGTCGCGAGTTTGGCCTTATATGCATCAGCTCTGAATCATGTCTTTGGTCAAATGTTGGGTTTGCCCGGCTCCTGTGTTTTGCTGCCTTACGTTCTGCTCTATCGGCTAAGGCGGCACCAGGAGAACTACTGCGATTGTGCCCCGGTTCATCCGGACGAGCACCTTAGTAGAGAAAGCCGAAAACTGACTGTCATGATATAGCGTGAGACTGGTCAACCACTCGATGACCTAGCGGAATCTTCGGGATTCCTCCGCCTTAACGAAGGGCCGTTTCCCGGCCAGGCATGTACGCGCCCCGAATTCGAATGAGCGCGGAGCCACCAGGGGCAATATAGTAGCCCCACTGTGAAACTCCTCTGGCTAAGTGAAAGTGTTAAAGCATTATAGTCCGATTGCCTAGTTCGCTGCGCTATCACCTCCTTAATGGACCAAGACGTTGGATCAAGTGTGAACATGCGTCTTCTGCGAACACCCCCGCATTATATGCGTGGGGGCTGAAGCCGACGACTGCCATCTTTCAGGTTATATACATATATACATAAACGGCCGCACAGGAGGCATCATAGTACTTTTGGGCAAAAGTATAAATACAGCCTTGATAAACTCAATAAAACATTGTTTTCACAATGGGAATACATGTCACTTAAACATAATATTTTTCGAGCACTGAGCCTCTATCAAACGAGCGCCTTCAAGAACTTCTTCAAAGTAGTGCTCGGCAGCCACTCGGTCTATGGCCGAACCCTGTGCCGCAACAGTGGTGGCATCCATCTCCGCCCAGTATGTTTTGACACGGGCAAGGGCCATCCGCGAGCCTTCTATGCACGCCGACCTCTTTACAGCATCGACGCATGGCACATCACCAAGGAATTGTTGCACTAAGCTAAAGTAGCTATTCGGCCTTGGCCCTCCTGGCCACAGATGATCCACAACGGACCTCATGGCAAGTCCAGATAATCTATGGAGCTCGGCCCAACCGGTCAATCGCTCATTCAGCAACAGCGGACGGACTGGAGTGTGAAACTGTGACCAGAACAGCTTCTCCACTTCAGGACCTTTCTGATCCTTGAAGTACTCGGCCGCATCAACATCACTTGCAGCCAAATCCATGTACTCGTCCGCAGAACTCCATAGCCGGTCCAGAGGAGCATATTTCGGATCTCCGAACTTAGTCCGCAACAAGAAGGGCTTCCCAGAAACGATATCCGCAGCTTGATTCAGCTCCTCCTTCGTCGCTCTAATTTTGGAGCGGGCTTCCTTGGTAGCCACCCGGGCCTTCTCCAGGTCCGTCGCCTTCACCCGGTTTTCTTCTTCAAGAAGCCGGTAATGGTCAGCAGCATATTTTAACTCTACAGCCATCTTGGCTATTTTTTCTTTGCTCTTGCAATGCGCGGCCTGTTCGGCCCTTAACTCTTTGGCCGCCTTTAAAGTGGCCGCATTACTACTCCTTGCTTGCTCCTTGGCTTGGGCAAGCTCTGCCCGAAGGGTCTCCATGGTGGCAGCTCCATCTGCAGTCACAACATATTATAGATACTGGCATCATGCTGCTCTTACTATGTGACATTCACCAGAAAAATCACCTACCTTGTGCCTCGTCAAGCTGCTTGTTAACAAGCACGATGTCGGCATCTCCCGCATCCAGTTGCCGCCTTAGTTCGGCAAACCCATCAGTCCGGCTAGCCACCGGAGCTTCAACCACCTGCACATAAAGGCGGTCTGGTTATTTCCTGGGACTATGATCCTCTGTTTGCCGCCATTTTCAACGACAACCAGAGTCTCAGGGGCTACTATCTACACAGGGCACATCTAAAAATGTGCGGTACTGTCAAAAATGTACATCATTTCGTATACCTCAAAACCCGTCAGTAGACTCATAAAGGCTTCATGCAACCCGCTTTCGGCGGACGAAATCCTTTCAATCACCGTACCCATCAACGTGCGGTGCTCTTCTGAGATAGCCGCTTGCTCCAGCAGATCCCTCACTTCGTCCAACCGCACAAAAGATGGTGCCGGACTCTTTTGATTGCTCTCTTCGAGAGTCGGATACTGAGGACTTCGGGTGGCCATAGGATTACCTTCCGGCCTTGCCGGATCAGGAGAAACCCTCCGCGACGACACCTCAGGGTCGCCCACCTCATGAGGCAGTGTGGCAGGGGGAGGCGTTTCGCTCTCCATCATCTCTGGAAGAAGATCCCCTGAAGACGAGCTCTACTGAGAAGGGCTAAGATCCGAACTACAAGATAAATGCCTCGGTTATTTTCCTCAGAGGTAAAGCGAGATATTTTCATTTACCCTTTTACTTACAGCTCGATGGAGGGCTGATCCCCTTGAGGGCATAGTACGGCCAGGGTATCCCCCAGGACAGGACCCTCCAGCGGAGATTTCTTCCCCCGTTTGGAGACCGTTGTCTCCGGATCCTCAGAGGCGGTTCTCTTCCACCCCCTGGGGAGAGGAAGTTTCAGTTCCTCCCCCGGCTAACCTCCATCACGGAGGCGCTAGCCTCCTTGTTCCCCCCTTTATCTTCTCCTGAGGGCGCTTGATAAGGCGCGATCTCCAGCATCCTGGTTAGCACGGGATTTGGTGAGGTCTCAGGGAGGGGGGCCGAACACCTGATCAACTTTGCCTTCGCTGTCCAATCCTGGGTCAAAGAGCGGCTTTTGTAAGGCAATGTTGCGATAAATAAACGGGCAGTGTGTTCGGATGTGGGGCTACTTACTTGGGTATCCAGGCGATTGCAGCTCAGACCTGCATCCTCAGTGATGTCCGAACACATTATTTGTGGTCCAAAGAACAATTTGTACATCTCTTCGTGCGTCATGCCGAGAAAATGTTGAATAGCTCGCGGTCCTTCCGGGTTGAATTCCCACATGCGAAGGGGCCGGCGTTTGCAAGGCTGGACTTGGCGAACTAGCATAACTTGCACTACCATAACCAGACTGAAATCTCTCTCAAAGAGATCTCGGATACAGCTTTGCAGTATTGGCACGTCCTTGGCTGGACCCCAGCTCAGCCCCTGTTGATCCATGACATCAGTTGTGGTGGGGGCCTGAGCGAAAGGCGGGGGCAGCTACCCACTTGGCACTTCTGGGAGCTGTGATGTAGAACCACTCCCGCTGCCACAATCCGGACACCTCTGGGAAGCAACCCTTAGGCCATGGAGTGTCAGCGATTTTGCTTATTAAAGCGCCTCCGCACGCTGCGTGCTGCCCCTCGATCATCTTTGGCTTCACATCGAAGGTCTTGAGCCACAGGCCGAAGTGAGGGGTAATGCGGAGGAAGGCCTCACATACGACAATAAATCTTGAGATGTGAAGAAGGGAATCCGGGACCAGATCGTGAAAATCTAGCCCGTAATAGAACATAAGACCCCTAACAAAGGGATCCAGAGCGAGGCCTAGTCCTCGGAGGAAGTGGGAGACGAACACGACGCTCTCGTTGGGTTCGGGAGTAGGGACGACTTGCCCTCAGGCAGGCAGCCGATGCGAAATTTTGGCAGTCAGATATCTGGCCTCTCTCAACTTCTTGATGTCCTCCTCCGTGACGGAGGAAGGCATCCACCGACCTTGAAGGTTGGATCCGGACATAGTTGAAGGTCCGAAGTGCCTAAACCTGAGCTTTGGGTGTTGGAACTCGAGGCGGGAGGCGGATTCGATTAAGATCGAGAGGAAAAGGCCTTGTCCCCTTTATAAAGAGGGTGAATATCAAGCGTCCTCCTCGTGGCCGTTTGGGACTTGCCTAGGATCTGGGAGTCCTACCAATAGGCACGGTGGGGTTACCCACGTCCGTATTGATGAGAATCCCGTAATAAAGGGGACACGATCTCTGCTTCGACAAGACGTGCCAAGGAAACCGCCTCGCGAAACACGCTGAGATTGGTTATGAAAAACGATTCGAATAAAGGCCTGGCTGTGGTGTGATGTCACACTACGGGGTACGTCAGCAGATGGGACTTGTTTTGCAAAGCCAGACACGATCCTCGTGTTCAAAATCTTCTATGAAGTATTCGGAGGAGGAACCCGCCTTGCAACGCCAAAGACAAATCTGCGCGCCGGACTCATCGTCATTGAAGCCTGGTTCAGGGGCTACTGAGGGAGTCCTGGATTAGGGGGTATCCGGACAGACGGACTATATCTTTTGGCCGGACTGTTGGACTATGAAGATACCAGATTGAAGACTTCGTCCTGTGTCCGGATGGGACACTCCTTGGCGTGGAAGGCAAGCTTGGCAACATGGATATGTAGATTTCCTTCCTTGTAACCGACTCTGTGTAACCCTAGCCCCCTCCGGTGTCTATATAAACCGGAGGGTTTTAGTCCGTAGGACAACAACATACAATCATACCATAGGCTAGCTTCTAGGGTTTAGCCTCTCTGATCTCGTGGTAGATCAACTCTTGTACTACTCATATTATCAAGAACAATCAAGCAGGACGTAGGGTATTACCTCCATCAAGAGGGCCCGAACCTAGGTAAAACATCGTGTCCCCTGCCTCCTGTTACCATCCGCCTAGACGCACACTTCGGGATCCCCTACCCAAGATCCGCCGGTTTTGACACCGACACTCACTATTGGAAGTTTTAAACTACCTCTACCTACTGCTAAAAAGAAATATAAAATGCTTATTGTTGGGGACATGCATATTCCCGTTGAGGTAACTTAGTGTTTTAGGAAAGTTCTTCGGTTTCATATTAATCAAAAGTGGTTGTTAATAAGACTTGATCAACCATATTAATGGATCATTTTTGAGAGGTATGAAGTTGATGAATTTAGTAAGCACAACCTTCTGCTCCCACCTTTTATTTTCTGTATTTCTTAGTTAAATAAAATAAAATGCCATGTTTTGTGTGTTTTATGTATTTCCCGTGCAATAAAAGATGACCCAAAAATAAAAGTTCTCAGAATGCCATGAAAATTTAAAACGATTTTTCTGAATATTTAAGAATTTTTTATGGAAATAACATCAGAGGGGGATGTACCAGGTGGGCACAACCCACCTGGGCGCGCCAGTAGCCCTAGGTGCGCCCTGGTGGGTTGTGGTCCCACGTGGGCCCCTCACTTTCTCTTTAGCCCATGTCATAACATACCTCCAGAAAAAAACATCATTGTTCTCTCTCTTGTGTTCTTGCTCTCAAACCCGCGGATTTCGGTCTCTTTGCTTGAAGCTCTGTTTCCAAAACTGTTTTGGAGGGTTGCTACTTGATATCTGACTCCTCCATTCGTCCAATTAGTTTTTGCTTTAGTGGATTATATATTGAATAATTAGCTACTCTTGGTGCTGCTGTAGATGAGATTGCATGCTGAATTCTTAGAGCTCTAAGTAGTTTGAATGCTCAATATGCCCTCTATACATCTCTATGAGTCGTTGCTATCAATTTTGTGAAGTTTTGTTGACAAAAATTTTGTGGACTAATTTTTTTCAGAATTCTGTGCATAGGGATAAAATGAGTTTCTTTAGGAAGTTTGCTTCCAAGAACTCCAAGGGAGTCATTGGGGAGTCTTCGGACAACGATCTCCACACTCGAAGAATGGCGGAGGTGCGGCCGTGCGAATGGCCGCATAACCCCTTCATGGATGGAGCCGGAATCCGTCAAGAGTTCGCACAATTTGCTGCTAATGCTGGTCTCACCGACTTCATCGCAGCTGAGTGTGAACAATTCCATTTACTTACAAATTCCTTTGTGCAAAGCTTCCATTTTCTGAGTAGGAATAATCCCCCTGAGGTGTAGTTTAATTTATATGCTGAAACCCGTCAGATACCACTTACTGAATTTTGTGATATATGCTTGATCCCTTTTGACGGGGAAATAAGAGAGCCTAGACCTGCAGAGTTTGAGGATTTCTATCGCACTCTGTCAGTGGAAGATGAGAGAGGGGTATCGAGTGTTACCGCCACTAGCTTGCAGTTTCCTTATGTGCATTATTTTGCTCTTTTCATTGCGAAGTATCTACTTGCTAGAGAGAAGGTTGGTGCACTTAGTGCTCCCGATTTTGTTATCTTATGCCGTGCACTGTACGGCGATAACACTTATATCCTAGGAGCTATTATTACACTTTGTCTACACCTTAACAGGACCAAGGGTAAAATTCATGGCGGTATTTATGCCACTAGTTTAGCGAGTCACTAACATTCAGATCCGCTAGCATGATTATCGTTTACCTAAGGTTTATTTAGATCGCCAGGCAATGGTAGCTCATCAATTTATTGATGGCGAAAACACCACTATTCATGTTCCTTACAACCTAGTTTTCAGTGAGAACACCCATCGTATTATTCCATTGCCTGCACCCGCTTTGTTTGATTTTATTGCATGGGCGGATACATTTTTATGCCATATGACATCATCGCCTACCGGAACACCCAGACAGCTGCAGAGGAGGAGCCTCGGGAGTGGGACGCTTAGGTGCCCGCTTCCTAGCACTTCAACGTGGGATCGGAGGGCTACTTCGAGTGGTGATTTCCAAGCTAGGCTAAACGCCTAAGCATGGGGGACTACGTGTTTGCACCGACATTACATTTTTGTTCACACATTGCATTCCAGTTGTCGGTGTTCACACTTTTTCATTGTATTATCCATGCTAGATTTGTTTTCTCGCTTTCTTCTTGTGTGTTTGAAAAACTTTGAGAATCACAAAAAATGTTGCTTGCTTCTTTTCGGTTTTTCTTTCTAGTTTAGTAGGCTGTAGTATTTAAAACAAACCCCCAAAAGATTTCCTTGTTCTTCTTATGCTTGTTGGGAGCTCTCCCGTGTAAATATTTTTTCTGGTTTTTGTTGGTCTCTTTAATTTTTTTTCACCCAAGAAAAACTAAAAACTCTAAAAATATTTCAGTGTGTTTCTCTGAAATTCTTTTCCTTTTATTGAGTCATACCGAGGAGAAGACCACGATGAAAATGTTGAGTGTCTCCCAAATTGCCTTGTCTTCTCCTTGTGAATAAAATGTTTGCAGATTTCAGCTTAGTCCACGACACTCTTACACTATTATTATTTTTATATCATTCGGTCGAGCAAGTGAAAGACAATAATGACGATATTTGATGAACTGGCTGTGGCAGAGAGAAACGGGTATGAACTCAACTTGTTCTGTTTTTGTAAATATGTTTAACCTAGTGTCCATGATTCAGTCCATTATGATCAAACATGTTTGCAGTGACAATTAGACATTATAGTTTCTCATGCCATGCTTAAGTAGCTAGGAGTGGATAATGATTTATCTTGGATGTCAACATGCATTAAAACGACTGTGATGTAGTATGATGATATGGTATCCTCCTTCGAATGTTTCGAGTGGCTTGACTTGGCACATGTTCCTGCATGTAGTTGATCAAAACCAACATAGCCTCTATAATATTTATGTTCATGGTGTTCATATCCTACTCATGCTAGTATCCAATGTTATTTATGCATAATGCATGTTCATGACCGTTTTCGCTCTCTAGCGGGCCGCTTCCCAACCTATTTGCTAGCCTTCGCCTGTACTAAGCGAGAAAACTGCTTGTGCATCAAAATCCTAAAACCTAAGTTATTCCAAATGAGTCCATCATATATCTACCTATATGCGGTATTACCCTTCCGTTCTAAGTAAATTTGCATGTGCCACCTCTAAAAACTTCAAATAAACATCTATTTTTGTGCGCCTGGATTGTTAATAGAGTGACAGGAGGTAGTCAATATTTTCCATGCTAAGCGGGTTATTCTCATGATGAGTGTTTATTCATTCGTCCTTGCACGAGAGGGGCGACAATAGGGATTTCCAGTCCCGAATTCAAAAATTGCAAATAATTAAACAAAACTCCCCTAGAACTGATGTTGGTATGGACGGTACACGTGGAAGCGGCTAGCCATGGAGTGTGTTTGTTTGTGGAGGGGGAGTAAACATTTACTTTTATCGCTTGAGAACCGCCACTAATGTGTTTAGCATGGAAGGTATCGATAACTAATGGTCGCAAAGTAAAAATGAAGGGTGCATTTCTAAAAATTTCATTTATCTCTGTTTTAAAAATCTGAGCTTTGGCACCGCTGCAAATCACTGCTTCCCTCTGCGAAGGGACTATCTATTTACTTTTATGTTGAGTCATCACCTTCACAAATAAGCACCAGACCTGAGAGCACTATTGTCATCCTCATGCATTGTGTATATTTAATGTTGGATGCATCATGACTGGATCTTTTCTATCATGAATTACAATGTTTAGTCACTACTTCAACTTTGGAGGTGCTCTGCATTTATGTTTTGCGGTCTCAGAAAGGGCTAGCGAGATACCGCTATTGTTATATTATATCGTGATTGTTTTGACAAAGTGTTGTTAATTAAGATATTTTATTATTGCTCGCTAGTTGCTTATACCACCAATATGAGTTAATATAATTTCTAAGAGTTATTGTTGACATGGTTAGTTATAATCTTTGTTGAAAACATGGGTGCTACTTAAGCTTATTTGTGTAAATAAGAGCAAAAAAGTTCGCAAAAGTTTTTCTTTTTCACTCTCAATTTATCAACTGAATTGCTTGAAGACAAGCAAAGGTTTAAGCTTGGGTGGGTTGATACGTCTCTGTTGTATCTACTTTTACTAACGCTTTTCCTAAAATTTGCATTATTTGAATGAAACTAACCCGTACTGATGCTATTTTCAGCAGGGCGCCCCCCCCTCTGGCGCACCCAAGTGGGGTGTGCCCACTTGGTGGCCCCGCTGACCCCATCTCTGACGCTATAAAATCCTATCTTCGAAGAAAAAAATCAGGGAGAAAGAATTATCACGTTTCACGAGGCGGAGCCGCCGCCACCTCATGTTCTTCGTCGGGAGGCCAGATCTAGAGTCCGTTTGTGGCTCGAGAGAGGGGGTATTCGATCTTCGTCATCACCAACCCTTCTTCATCGCTAATTCCATGATGCTCCCCACCGGGAGTGAGTAATTCCTTCGTAGGCTCGCTGGTCGGTGAGGAGTTGGATGAGATTCATCATATAATCGAGTTAGTTTTGTTAGGGCTTGATCCCTAGTATCCATTATGTTCTGAGATTGATATTGTTATGAGTTTGCCATGCTTAATATGTCATGATTTCAGATCTGAACTGTTTATGTTATCACCATTATATCTATGTTCTAAATCCGATCTTGCAAGTTATAGTCACCTATTACGTGTTATGATCCGTAAACCCCGGAGTGATAGTATTCGGGATACTTTCCGGTGATGACCGTAATTTTAGGAGTTCATGTATTCACTATGTGCTAATGCTTTGCTCCGGTTCTCTATTAAAAGGAGGCCTTAATATCCCTTAGTTTCTTTATGAACCCCGCTGCCACAGGAGGGTAGGACAAAAGATGGCATGCAAGTTCTTTTCATAAACACGTATGACTATTTACGGAATACATGCCCACATTATATTTATGAACTGGAGCTAGTGTCGTATCGTCCTAGGTTATGACTGTTATATGATGAATATCATCAAACGAATTCATCGATCCAATGCCTACGATTTTTTCCACATATTTCTTTTGCTAAGTTACTGCTGCTGCTTTACTGTTACACTTACTACAAAATCATTGCTATCACTATTACCATTACTATTGCCTTTATCAATATTATCAAAATTATCATACTACTTTGCTACTGATCACTTTGCTGCAGATAATTAATCTTCAGTTGTGGTTGAATTGACAACTCAGCTGCTAATACTTGCAAATATTCTTTGGCTCCCCTTGTGTCGAATCTATAAATTTAGGTTGAATACTCTACCCTTGAATACTATTGCGATCCCTTATACTTGTGGGTTATTAGTGTGCATGGATCAAGTCCACCTACAAATGTATATGGGCCTCAGGATCCGCACCCAGTCATGCTTGAGTACGCACTCGAAAGGACAAGGATGTGCATGCGAAGTCTAGGACTTGACTTTTATAGGTGCTACGTTCTCGTAAGTGTGGTAGCAACCGACCGTATTGTCTCTCCCCGAAGCTACTACCTAATAACGGGCACATGTCAACCTAAAAATAGGGCAGAAGGTCTCTAGGATAAAATCAGCGTTTCACCATCATCGCCGATAAGATCACTTCAGGCACTACCATTCCCTCTGCAGTTTTCCACAATCTCTAGTAAATCGTAAGATCAAAGATGCATTAGTTGTTGACACCAATGATTATATAGCCGGAACTTTTGGGTGAGACATTGAGATGAGTTGTGAAAATGGCCAGAGTCTTAGCATGACAAATAAAGAGTAGCATTTCACCGGCAAAAAAGAGAGAGTATCATATACAAATGTAAACGCTAGACTCGTCTAATGCTCAATGTTTGGGTGTATGGCTGTGTGAATCACTTTGATGAGACCGAGGGCTTCCTTTTGAAAAAGAAAACGTTGATATTTGCACTACCAGAATTTAGGCAGTTGCCGACGGGCATATCTATGCCGACGGCCCCCGTCGGCATATATGGTCTTACCTCGACGGCACAACTAAAGCCGTCGGCGTAGAAAGGCCGTCGGCGTATAACCATCTATGCCGACGGGGGCCGTCGGCATAGATAAGCCGTCGGCGTTTCTCCGAATATACCGACGCGGGACGTCGGCATAGAGCAGGCCGTCGGCATATCACGTGGCCCGTCTACCCGTGCGGCGACGGCAGTTTGACGGCGTCAGGCTACGCCGACGGGCTAACGGTGGCCGTCGGCATAGCTACGCCGACGGCCGAGCCGTCGGCATAGCTATGCCGACGTCATCGATCCACCGCGCCGCCACGTCATCGATCCGCGTCGTTCACCGGTCCCGTGGGGTGGCATTTCTATGCCGACGGCTAGGCCGTCGGCATAGGCCTGGCCCACGTTTTTGCCACGTCATTGATCCCCGCCCTACGCCATGTCATCGATCCAGGGCTCTACCGTTCCGTGGCCGTAGTTATGCCGACGGCTAGGCTGTAGGCATAGATTTCTAATAATATTTTTACATTTTTTGTATTTTCTCTTTTTTTTAATTTTTTTCCAATACTAATTTCATTAACTTAAATGTACAGAAAACATATATCGATTGCCCCCCACACGGGCCTTCTTCCGTCGTGTCATGGAGAGGTTAGACGGGACGGGCCGGGTACCTGTGTGGGGTAGCAATGCCGCCAGGTGTTGCGGTGGGCCCTCCTACGGTTGTGGAAACATTGGCAGGCGCATGCACGCGGTTCCGGGGTGTGCCCCCTCCCCCCTCACGGGCGTCGATGCCGCCGTGCCCCGGGGGGGGGGGGGAACGGCCACGTCGGGCCGACGCAGAGGGAATCTTGGGGTGGGTTGTGCCGGGACTGTGTTGGGGCGTGTACCTATGGCTGGGCTATGACAACAAGGTGAAAAGGTCCACCGGTCAAACTGCGTCCAGCGAAAGTCAAAGGGATAGACCCGGCGGTCGTCTGTGTCAGGGTTAGACGGGACGGGGTACCTGGGGGGTAGCAATGCCGCCAGGTGTTGCGGTGGCCCTCCTACGGTTATATAAGCATGGTGGCAGGCGTAGGCACCCGGCACGCGGCTTGTATGAGGTCCTGGTGCGACGCTCCGGTGGCATTGCTACCCCCCTAGGGCACCCGTCACCAAACCCTGTAGCGTTTGACCACGGAATCTACCCCTTTGACTTTGCACGGACAGGCTTTGAGCAGTAGACGTATCCACCCGGTTGTCTAAGGTCAGCCCAGATGTTGCACCAAAGTGTTCCTATGGGCTGACCTATCGCAACCAGGTGGAAGAGTCCACCGGTCAAAGCCCGTCCGACGAAAGTCAAAGGGCTAGATCTACTGGTCAACTGGGATTCGGGGTGGCCTTCGGGGTATAGCTATGCCACCGAAACATCGCAAGGGTCCCGATGCATGTGTGAAAGTGTTCTGGCATGGGTAGACGCCCGTCTTGGGCTCCGTGGTGTGGCCCCCCTCCACGGAAGGCAGAGCAGCCGTCACTTAGAGGGGGGATGTGCGGGTGCCGTGGAACCAGAGGGAATCTAGTGTTGGGTTGGGTCCAGACCGTGTTCGGGGATGTTCCTATGGGCTGACCTATCGCAACCAGGTGGAAGAGTCCACCGGTCAAAGCCCGTCCGGCGAAAGTCAAAGGGCTAGATCTACTGGTCAACTAGGATTCGCGGTGGCCTTCGGGGTGTAGCTATGCCACCGAAACATCGCACGGGTCCCGATGCATGTGTGAAAGTGTTCCGGCATGCGTAGACGCCCGTCTTGGGGCTCCGTGGTGTGGCCCCCCTCCACGGAAGGCAGAGCAGCCGTCACTTAGAGGGGGGATGGTGCGGGTGCTGTGGAACCGGAGGGAATCTAGTGTTGGGTTGGGTCCAGACCGTGTTCGGGAATGTTCCTATGGGCTGACCTATCACAACCAGGTGGAAGAGTCCACCGGTCAAAGCCCGTCCGACGAAAGTCAAAGGGCTAGATCTACTGGTCAACTGGGATTCGGGGTGGCCTTCGGGGTGTAGCTATGCCACCGAAACATCGCACGGGTCCCGATGCATGTGTGAAAGTGTTCTGGCATGGGGAGACGCCCGTCTTGGGGCTCCGTGGTGTGGCCCCCCTCCACGGAAGGCAGAGCAGCCGTCACTTAGAGGGGGGATGTGCGGCTGCGGTGGAACCGGAGGGAATCTAGTGTTCGGTTGGGTCCAGACCGTGTTCAGGGATGTTCCTATGGGCTGACCTATCGCAACCAGGTGGAAGAGTCCACCGGTCAAAGCCCGTCCGGCGAGAGACAAAGGGCTAGATCTACTGGTCAACTAGGATTCGTGGTGGCCTTCGGGGTGTAGCTATGCCACCGAAACATCGCACGGGTCCCGATGCATGTGTGAAAGTGTTCTGGCATGCGTAGACGCCCGTCTTGGGGCTCCGTGGTGTGGCCCCCCTCCACGGAAGGCAGAGCAGCCGTCACTTAGAGGGGGGATGTGCGGGTGCGGTGGAACCGGAGGGAATCTAGTGTTGGGTTGGGTCCAGACCGTGTTCGGGGATGTTCCTATGGGCTGACCTATCGCAACCAGGTGGAAGAGTCCACCGGTCAAAGCCCGTTCGGCGAAAGTCAAAGGGCTAGATCTACTGGTCAACTGGGATTCGCGGTGGCCTTCGGGGTGTAGCTATGCCACCGAAACATCGCACGGGTCCCGATGCATGTGTGAAAGTGTTCTGGCATGCGTAGACGCCCGTCTTGGGGCTCCGTGGTGTGGCCCCCCTCCACGGAAGGCAGAGCAGCCGTCACTTAGAGGGGGGATGGTGCGGGTGTGGTGGAACCGGAGGGAATCTAGTGTTGGGTTGGGTCCAGACCGTGTTCGGGAATGTTCCTATGGGCTGACTTATCGCAACCAGGTGGAAGAGTCCACTGGTCAAAGCCCGTCCGGCGAAAGTCAAAGGGCTAGATCTACTGGTCAACTTGGATTCGCGGTGGCCTTCGGGGTGTAGCTATGCCACCGAAACATCGCCCGGGTCCCGATGCATGTGTGAAAGTGTTCTGGCATGCGTAGACGCCCGTCTTGGGGCTCCGTGGTGTGGCCCCCCTCCACGGAAGGCAGAGTAGCCGTCACTTAGAGGGGGGATGGTGCGGGTGCGGTGGAACCGGAGGGAATCTAGTGTTGGGTTGGGTCCAGACCGTGTTCGGGAATGTTCCTATGGGCCGACCTATCGCAACCAGGTGGAAGTGTCCACCGGTCAAAGCCCGTCCGACAAAAGTCAAAGGGCTAGATCTACTGGTCAACTGGGATTCGGGGTGGCCTTCGGGGTGTAGCTATGCCACCGAAACATCGCACGGGTCCCGATGCATGTGTGAAAGTGTTCTGGCATGGGTAGACGCCTGTCTTGGGGCTCCGTGGTGTGGCCCCCCTCCACGGAAGGCAGAGCAGCCGTCACTTAGAGGGGGGATGTGCGGGTGCGGTGGAACCGGAGGGAATCTAGTCTTGGGTTGGGTCCAGACCGTGTTCGGGGATGTTCCTATGGGCTGACCTATCGCAACCAGGTGGAAGAGTCCACCGGTCAAAGCCCGTCCGGCGAAAGTCAAAGGGCTAGATCTACTGGTCAACTGGGATTCGCGGTGGCCTTCGGGGTGTAGCTATGCCACCGACACATCGCACGGGTCCCGATGCATGTGTGAAAGTGTTCTGGCATGCGTAGACGCCCGTCTTGGGGCTCCGTGGTGTGGCCCCCCTCCACGGAAGGCAGAGCAGCCGTCATTTAGAGGGGGGATGGTGTGGGTGCGGTGGAACCGGAGGGAATCTAGTGTTGGGTTGGGTCCAGACCGTGTTCGGGAATGTTCCTATGGGCTGACTTATCGCAACCAGGTGGAAGAGTCCACCGGTCAAAGCCCGTCCGGCGAAAGTCAAAGGGCTAGATCTACTGGTCAACTGGGATTCGCTGTGGCCTTCGGGGTGTAGCTATGCCACCAAAACATCGCACGGGTCCCGATGCATGTGTGAAAGTGTTCTGGAATGCGTAGACGCCTGTCTTGGGGCTCCGTGGTGTGGCCCCCCTCCACGGAAGGCAGAGCAGCCGTCACTTAGAGGGGGGATGGTGCGGGTGCGGTGGAACCGGAGGGAATATAGTGTTGGGTTGGGTCCAGACCGTGTTCGGGAATGTTCCTATGGGCTGACTTATCGCAACCAGGTGGAAGAGTCCACCGGTCAAAGCCTGTCCGGCGAAAGTCAAAGGGCTAGATCTACTGGTCAACTGGGATTCGCGGTGGCCTTCGGGGTGTAGCTATGCCACCGAAACATCGCACGGGTCCCGATGCATGTGTGAAAGTGTTCTAGCATGCGTAGACGCCCGTCTTGGGGCTCCGTGGTGTGGCCCCCCTCCACGGAAGGCAGAGCAGCCGTCACTTAGAGGGGGGATGGTGCGGGTGCGGTGGAACCGGAGGGAATCTAGTGTTGGGTTGGGTCCAGACCGTGTTCAGGAATGTTCCTATGGGCTGACTTATCGCAACCAGGTGGAAGAGTCCACCGGTCAAAGCCCGTCCGGCGAAAGTCAAAGGGCTAGATCTACTGGTCAACTGGGATTCGCGGTGGCCTTCGGGGTGTAGCTATGCCATCGAAAGATCGCACGGGTCCCGATGCATGTGTGAAAGTGTTCTGGCATGCGTAGACGCCCGTCTTGGGGCTCCGTGGTGTGGCCCCCCTCCACAGAAGGTAGAGCAGCCGTCACTTAGAGGGGGGATGGTGCGGGTGCGGTGGAACCGGAGGGAATCTAGTGTTGGGTTGGGTCCAGACCGTGTTCGGGAATGTTCCTATGGGCTGACTTATCGCAACCAGGTGGAAGAGTCCACCGGTCAAAGCCCGTCCGGCGAAAGTCAAAGGGCTAGATCTACTGGTCAACTGGGATTCGCGGTGGCCTTCAGGGTGTAGCTATGCCACCGAAACATCGCACGGGTCCCGATGCATGTGTGAAAGTGTTCTGGCATGCGTAGACGCCCGTCTTGGGGCTCCGTGGTGTGGCCCCCCTCCACGGAAGGCAGAGCAGCCGTCATTTAGAGGGGAGGATGGTGCGGGTGCGATGGAACCGGAGGGAATCTAGTGTTGGGTTGGGTCCAAACCGTGTTCGGGGATGTTGCTATGGGCTGACCTATCACAACCAGGTGGAAGAGTCCACCGATCAAAGCCCGTCCGGCGAAAGTCAAAGAGCTAGATCTACTGGTCAACTGGGATTCGGGGTGGCCTTCGGGGTGTAGCTATGCCACCGAAACATCACAAGGGGATGGTGCGGGTACTTGCACGGAAGGGAGACCAGTTGCACAGATAAAATATCACTCACATCGAGCCCATTGCAGCTAATAGGGTAAGCCACTGTTGGGAGTTATACTCTCCACTTTTTTTGGCATGAGTTATATGAAGAGAATAGGTGTTGCGACGGTCAAACTAGTGTGCTTGGGAATATGAGAAGTCTAAAAATGCAACCCAGGCTTAAATGACAGCTGCCTTCATAACTGTTGGCCCGTGTGTGCCCTTCCAGTCCCTGGACGCTTTCTCTTCTCCATAAGTAAGACCACCGGACGAGCATTCCCTTGTACGTTCGTCTACAGCGCAGCAACCTCCAGCACCGCGGTGAGCTTCTTCTACCTAGTTGCTCACCGTGAGGGAGAAGTACCCTGGAAGGGACCGCATCCACACTGCCGACGGATCAGCTTTGCACATAGCTCATCGTGGTCATGCTCTCCTTCCTACTCCCTCTGCCAACCGGAGATGCGTCCCGCCTCTTCGGACATGCCACCACACCACCCCGCATGTATGAGGGCCCGGTGCGACGCTCCGGTGGCATTGCTACCCCCCAAGTGCCCCCGTCCCGCCTAACCCTGTAGCGTTTGACCACGCGATCTAGCCCTTTGACTTTGCACGGACGGGCTTTGACCAGTGGACCTCCCCACCCGGTTGTGTTAGGTCAGCCCATAGGAACACTCTGGAGCAACATCCGGGCCAGACCCACAGCAAGATCCCCTCCATGTAGACCCGACGCGTCCGTTTCCCCCCTCCAGGTGCCGGCGGCGGTGCCGTCCGTGAGGGGGGGCACACCCCGGAGACGCGTGCCGCCTCTTCGGACATGCCACCACACCACCCAGCATGTATGAGGGCCCGGTGCGACGCTCCGGTGGCATTACTACCCCCCCACGGCCCCCGTCCTGCCGTGTAGACCTCACGGGCGTGGCTGCCGCCGTGTCCCGGAGGGGGGAAACGTCCACGTCGGGCCGACACGGAGGGTATCTTTGGGTGGTTTGGGCCGGAATGGTGTTGGCGGGTGCAGCACATGCCGTAAAAAAAAAATAAAAAATAAAAAAATGCCGTAACAAAAAAATAAAAAAAATGCAAAGTATATATGCCGACGGCTTAGCCGTCGGCATAGCAGCGCACATGTCCACGGATCGATGACGTGGCAAAGGGGCGGGCCTATGCCGACGGCCAGGCCGTCGGCATAGGGCCGACCTTATCCCCTTGCGGTTTGCCCCCACCACCCATTCGCCATCCATCTCCCCCTTCCTCCCCGACCCACACCCGCGCCGCCACCCACCACCTCCGCCGCCCGCCCTGAGCACGCCACTGCTGGCCCCGAGCCTGCCGCCCCACCCCGCCCCGAACCCGCCATCGCCCGCGCCTCCCCCGTCTCCCCCACCCACCCGCGCGGCCGGCCCTCCCTCCCCCGACCTCCGTCCCCGTCCCGACCTCCATCGACCCCGCCCCGGCGGCCACTTCGTCCGTGCCTGCCCCTCCGCCGCCTGCTCTGGCCCGTCGTCCGTGCCTACCCCTCCCCCCGAGCCGGCCCTCCACCACGGTGAGCTCCCTCCCTCCCTCTCTGTAGATTTTTTTGATAATTTTGTTGTTGTTCATAGTTATGTAACTAGATGGATGGATGCATAGTTAGTTGATAGATGATTTGATGATAGTTACAAATGTGAGAAATGCAAGAAAAGCAATTTTTTTAACAAGGGGCATGACGTTAGATGATGGATTTTTTGATGATAGTTGCAAATGTATGATGATTGTTACATGATAGATGATGATGTTAATGATGATAGATGATGATGTTTATGATAGATAATGATTTTTTTTGCGGAAGAGATGATATAGGATGCTGATTTTTATGATTCGATGATTGTTAGATGATGATGATGAATATATTGTGATGTACTGAATTATTGTCACGGTGCAGGTTCTGTGGTGTTCCATCTCAGTGGAGTGATCGTCGTAGGAGCTGTTGGTCCCCGGTTGTCCCTCCGGTGTTCGACTACTTCCTCTACAGCCGAGGGTGAGCTACGAATCATGTGACTAGATTTCATTCTCAAGTCAACTAACGTAACGTAGGCGTCTCCCGTCCGAAAGGGTTGCATGGATAAATATGCATTCAATTGCATATTTATCACCGCAGCTCTTTCGGATTGTCCAGCGTTTTCCATGGACAGCTCGAGGATGTGTAGATTGGGTATGTTCTCCATGTTCTACCCCGTTCCGAGACAGGATTTCGGCGGCGCCTCCCCATTGTTCTCCGGAGCACATTCTCTTGGCTATTTGCCGAGACGTGTATCTGGAGAACAGCGGGGAGGTGCTGCCGAAATTTTGTCTCGGAACGGGGTAGAATGGAGAACGTACTCAATCTACACATCCTCGGGTGGGATTAGGACCCATCTTTACCTATTAGAGATGTAGGTGGATTAAACGCGGTAGAAACTGAAAATTTGATGCCATTAATTTAAGTGAATCCTTAATTATGTTGTGTGGGTTGCAAAAAAGCAGAGGATGGCAGATAATCAGTGGATGTACAGTGGTTTTATCCGTCGGAATCGAGTAACATCAGAGTGGATCGCGAAAACCGATGTGTATTTGAAGGAGATATTCCGTCGTCCAATGAGAATTATCCCACCATGCCCCTATGCGAGATGTGCCAGATGTCACCGTAGAAATCAGACGGACATGAGTGAGCACCTTCGCACGCACGGATATATGCCAAACTTTGACATGCCGCCGATAAACATAGCCGAGCAGGACCGTGGTAGAGAGGAGGTGATGCGACAATGCATCGATGGATATGAGGACGACGGGTTCAGGGACATGCTAGATGATGTCATTGTTGCAGAAACGGCAAATGCGACACCTCCAGAGAATGAACCGGAGGAGCCGGAGGCAACCGCAAAGGCCTTCTTGGAGGTCTTGGCCTCGCCGAAGAAACCTCTTTATGCGGGTGCGAAAATATCTCAGCTGGATGCCATCTCGCAACTGATTGCAGTCAAGGCTGAGTACGGCTGTAGCCAGAAATGCTTCGAAGCATTCCTGGGAGTATGGGCTAACAGCCTCCCTGAGGGTCATGAACTGCCGAAAAGCATGTACGATACAAAGAAAATCATGAAGGCACTCTCTATGGATTATGAGAAAATAGATGTTTGCCCGAAGAATTGCCTTTTGTTTAGGCACGAGTATGCGGATGACAAGTACTGTAGGAAGTGCGGTTCGTCTCGGTACATTGAGGTGGTCGGTGAGGATGGTGAGAAAAAGCAGCTAACCATCCCCGTTAAGGTTCTTCGATATCTTGATTTTATAAAAAGACTGCAGCGCCTTTTCATCACGAAGGAGTCTACCAAAATGATGAAGTGTCACAAGGAAGGTATAAGGTACAATCCAAAAAAAATCATACATCCATCGGGAGGGGAAGCATGGAAGTCATTCGATGAAGAATACCCCGAGGAAGCAGCCGAGGCTGGGAATGTCAGAATAGCCATATCAGGTGATGGGTTGAATCCATATGGTATGTCGTCCAATCCATACAGCTGCTGGCCTGTGTTTGTAATTCCGCTCAATCTTCCTCCCGGTGCCCTAATGCAACGGAAGACCATGTTCCTGTCGCTCATCATTCCGGGGCCTGACTACCCGGGGAAGCAATTGGGTGTGTTTATGCAGCCGCTTGTGGATGCTTTGCACCATTCTTGGTACTTTCCGAGGTTGACATACGACCGGGATTTGTAGAGAAATTTCTTGATGAAAGTTTGGTTGCACTATTGCATGCATGACTTTCCCGGCTATGCTCTATTCTGCGGATGGTGTACAAGTGGTAAGATGCCATGCCCAGTGTGCATGCAGGCTCTGCGAATGATTTGGCTGAGTAAGGGTGGCAAGTATGTAGCCTTTGACCTGCATCGACAGTTCCTCCCTCCAGACCATCCAGACAGGGAAGACAAGAAGAACTTCACGAAAGGCCGGGTTGTTCATGAAGTAACCGAGATTCCAACATTTTCAGGGGCAGATGTTCTTGCTCAGCTAAAAGCTCTCAAGCCTAAAGTCAAAGGCAAAGGCAAAGCCAAAGCCAAAGGCTTCGAGGGATATGGTGAGACGCACAACTGGACGCACATTACCCCCTTCTCGCAGCTTCCCTATTTCAAGGACCTCAAACTTCCTTACAATATTGATGTGATGCACACCGAAAAGAATGTGGCAGAGTCACTTTTCCACACGATCCTCAACATTCCTGATAAGACGAAGGATAACGTAAAAGCTAGAGCCGATCAACAGAGAATTTGTGATAGACCACGCCTGAACATGAAGCCTCCCACAGGCGGTCGAAAAAACTGGTTCAAGCCAGATGCTGACTTTGTCCTTAAACCGCCAGAAAAAAAGAAGTACTTATCTGGTTGAAACAAATTTTGAAGTTCACCGATGGTTATGCATCGAATATAAGTAAGGGAGTCAATCTTTCAACGGGCAAAGTGACCGGCCTGAAGAGTCATGACTACCATGTATGGATTGAGCGGATAATGCCGGTGATGGTTCGAGGCTATGTCCCCGAGCATGTCTGGCGAGTGCTTGCCGAGCTTAGCCATTTCTTCCGCACGCTCTGTGCTAAAGAAGTAAGTAAAGAGGTGATTGAAAAATTGCATAAGAAGGCACCGGAGTTGATAGTCAAGCTAGAGAAGATCTTTCCGCCAGGCTTCTTTACTCCGATGACACATCTCATTCTGCACCTCGCAAACGAGGTATTGTTGGGGGGCCCTGTGCAAAATCGCTGGCAGTACGGCCCTGAGAGGCAGAACAAGCATCTCCGACGGAAATGTGGAAACAAAGCTAAGATTGAAGCTTCCATAGCTGAGGCAGTTATCCTAGAGGAGGTGTCAGACCTCAGGACATCATACTATCCAGACCACGTTCCCCATCTGCATAACAAGGTGCCTCGATACAATATAGAAGAGCCCAAGTATCAACCCAGGCTCGATCTATTCAATGCGCAAGGTGGGAGGGCTGGGGCCTCGAAATCTTATAACATGCCACGACAAGAGTGGGAGGACCTCATGTTCTATATCTTGCACAACATCAAGGAAGTTGAGGAAGTGTGGATGAGGTAATACCACTACACCATTCCTTTATGTCTTCCACATCATCATGTTTCATGTTCACTTAGTCCCGGTCTAACACCGCTTATCTTTTTTTAGTGATTTCGTTCAAGAGGAATGGACGGGAGTGGATCCTCCTACTGAGGCGGAGGCACTTACTCTTCTCCGTCATGGAAACCCTGGACGTAAAAATTTTGTTGCTTGGTTCATGGAGAAAGTAATTTTCCACACTCCCCTATTAAATACCTACTTCAACATTTATTAGTTAACCGAACTAATGCACGCAACAATTTCCATTATACTTGTAGGGAAAAGATCCGAACATATCTATGGATGCTGAATTGAGATGGGTTTCCATGGGTTTCGACCCTGCCGTCGTGACATGTAAAAAGTATGATGTGAATGGGTATCGCTTCCATACAGAGGAGCACCAAAACAGCCGCCCCGATCCCAAAACTATAAATACTGGAGTGTACACCCCCGGTCAAAATTCAGTAGACTACTACGGAAGGGTACAAAATATATACGAGGTTAAATTCCGCCAGGGGCGTGAGACCCTAAGTCTGCCTGTGTTCAAATGCCGATGGTTCGATCCGCAGGAGGGGGTAAAACATACGCCTTCCATTGGTTTGGTCGAAGTTAAACCATCAACCGTCTATGCCGGAGCCGATCTCTTCATTGCGGCTACCCAAGCTACACAAGTATATTATCTGCCTTACCCATGCCAGAAAGTGTATCTAAAGGGTTGGGAAGTTGTGTTCAAGGTGTCGCCACATGGTAAGCTACCAGACCCGAATGAAGACGATTACTACAACATTAACCCCATGACATATGAGGGAGTGTTCTATCAAGAGCAACCTGATGATGATGATGATGATGTGGTTAGAAACGATGATGCTAGACCATTGGGTGATGATGATGTGGACCCAAACGTCGATGATGCACGGAATGATGGTGAGACCATTGTCAATGAAAATGACATACTTATGCTAGAAAAGTTAAACGAAGACGCTGACGACGAGGAAGAGCCTCCACCTCCGTCGGACAACGAAGATGATATGGTTGATAGTGATGATGAGACGGACCGAGAAAGAGGTTACAACAGTGATGATTCATATGGGTTCTAGCAGATGTACGTTTCAAGTATTTTTTTTCTATAGTTTAGGAATATGCCTTTTTATGCCTTTTTATTAATGTGTTTATTATCATGCCTTTTCCTTCATTTCATTAATTTACTAATTGCATTTTCTCTTTTCAATGCAGGTTCGTGGAACATGGGCAAGGGGAAGGCCGACGGCGTGGGTTTCCTACGCAAGGTCGTCGGCCTGCCTAGTCGGAGTGGTCGAGCTCGTAATCCTCCCCCTCGGCTACTTGACGATGACTCCTCATAGGGAGGTCGATGGAGAGGTGCCCCTAGAGGAGGAGGGGGCGGGGGGAGAGTCTCTAGAGGATGAGGTGCTGGGGGGAGAGCCACTACAGGGGGTCGCGGCCAGAAAGAGCGCACCCTCACCGACTTAGGGGTGTTTTCTTCGAGGCCCTCCTCTAGTGAGGTACCCTCTAGGGAGGAGGAGGAGGAGGTGGTGGTGGTGGAGGAGGAGGAGGAGGTGGAGGAGGAGGAGGAGGAGGAGGTTGGGGAGGAGGTTGGGGAGGAGGAGGCAGGCGAGGAGGAGGGTGGTGGCGGGGATGATGGTGGTGACGGGAAGGGGGTTGACAAGAAGGGGTGGCTGCGTGGCAACGCAAAGCTACCAAAGCAGGTTCCTGCTACTGAGGAGCAGAAGTGGCTCATTGAGCCCACGGGAAAAGAGTAAGTGGTTCATTATTTTGCTTGTCACATGCTTATTCCGGTTGTTATTTATTTTGCTTGTCACATGCTAATAGTTCATTCTTTTGCAGCAACTGGATATATTCTAAAGGGATCCGTATTCCCAACGGCCTCATCACCGTCTTGCTGAAGTTATATTGGCCGGGGTTGTACTGTCCTGATCCAGTCAGGCAGCCGAACCGTCGGGTTTTGGCCACGAGTTGGGACCACTGGGAAGCGGCCCGCCACGCGGACCATGACACCCATGCCAAGGCCGTGATCACTACTTTCTGGGTGAGTTCTCTTCAGAAGCACAAGTCCATTCTAGTTTCATGAATGATTTAACTCATGGCTTCTTCCATTCTTGTTTCATGCATGATTGTAGACATTCTATCGAGTTCTTCCGGAGCACAGGGCTAGAGCGGACCAGATCGTGCTGCGCCAATGCAAGAAGAAGGCCCGCCAGATGCAGTACGAGGTGCGCTATGTGGCCATCTCCACATACTACCACGACTATCTTGGTGTGAAGATGACCAAGGAAGAAGCGCAGAGGATGGCCATTACCTTGGAGAGGCCCGAGTTCTTGGCGGTAAGTATAAAAGATTTTCCATTATGCTTTCATTACCTTGTGGTACATTATGCTTTATGATTTATGCTTCCATAACACCAATTTGGACACACCTACATGCCATTATGCTTTTATTATGTAGGTGTGTCCAAATTGGTGTTATGGAAAAGACGAGTCCTGGGCAGCATTGGTGGATCTTTGGTGTGATGAGGCTGGAGCCTGGGCGGCTATGAGAACCAAAAATAAGGCTAACCGAGGGACGGAGGGAGTACATGCTCAGGGAAACCGAAACCACTATCTCCACAAGGCAGTTAATGTATGACTAACCCCATTAAACATTCTTCTTCTTCTATTTACCATCACTTTCTTATGTATGACTAATCTCTATTTGGTGGTGCAGGAGGAGAAACTGAAGCGGCCGCTCTCAGACATGCAGGCGTGGGAGATCGCCCATACGCGGAAGGACTCCAAGCCTGGCGAGCCCCAGTACTACGGCAAGAAGACCGCGGGGAGGAAGCAGGCCTACTCCGAAGCGTATCTGAAGTTGCATCCTGACACACCTGACCCCATTGCGGCGCCTCTGGACGACAGGGCGGTGGTGAGCATGGGGCCCAAGGAGCACGGTCGGGAGGCGGTTCTCGATGCTGTGATCACTCCTAGTATCTCCTACACACAGCTTCGTCGGATCAACCCGAGCCTGAGCCAGCGCACGAGCCAGCCAGTGACCAATACACAGTCCCTCTTTCAGGAGCAACAATCTTTAAGTATTTTCCCTCTTATCTTCATTGCTCACTTCATTTTCCGCATTTAGTAGTTTTATGAGTTCCATCATGTCATACTGTAGGCCTACATGGAGTACACACGCCAGGAGACCATGGCGTGGCATCAAAGGCTTTATGAACACCAAGTGCAGAGGGATAGCCAGATGCAGCAGGCTTTTCAGGATATGGCGGCCGGCAGGTGTCCTCAGTTCCCTCCAGCACAATGCCCTCCAGCACAACCAGTGCTGATGAGCTTTGAGGAGTTTGTGGCACAGAACGCTGGCCCCTCGCCGGTTAGTGCGTCCCCAATCTATTCACCCAAAGCATGTCATGCCTTTCAACACAGTCATATATCCCGTGCATATGTCTTTTCAACATCCAGGGAACATGTGGATCTACCGTTGGCGGTGGTCTTCGCAGCACTCCGGAGACACGGAGCCCGACCACTCCGATCCACGGAGGCGGAGGCGGAGGCGGTCTTGGCGGTAGCGCTGCCGCTAGCAGTGACGACCTGGGCTTTGGCCATCTTGGCGGTGACGACCTCCGCGGTGCTCGATGATCCTTGTGTGGTGATGATGCTTGAGATGACTTGTGTGTGGTGATGATCATTTAGATGACTTGTGTGCTTCTCTATATGCTTATGTTGGTTGTGATGATGTTCATTTAGAGACTTGTGTGTGATGATGCTTATGCATATATTGTTGTGATGGTGCCGGATGATATCCCGTTGTGTTTTATATGTCTATCTCATCATATATATCTGCTGATATGTGCTGCTATTTGAATTGAATTGATGTGAAAACAAACAGAAAAAGAAAAAAAAAAGCAAAAGCAAACTATGCCGACGGCTAGGCCGTCGGCATAGGGCTACCGTGAGCTCCCAGTAGCTGACACGTGGGCGCCTATGCCGACGGCCTAGCCGTCGGCTTAGTTTAAAAACTGTGCCGACGGCTAGGCCGTCGGCATAGGCGCCCACGTGTCAGCTACTGGGATCTCTGTATGAAGGACTATGCCGACGGCCTGGCCGTCGGCTTAGTTTCAAATTATGCCGACGGCCAGGCCGTCGGCATAGCCCTGGTCCTAGAGCAGCGGCTGGTCGCCACGTGGCACACCTATGCCGACGGTCGAGCCGTCGGCATAGTTTTTGACTAAGTCGACGGCTAGGCCGTCGGCATAGTTGTGCCACGTGGCGACCGTTCGTTGGGCAGACTTGACGGCGAGCGCCGTTAGGCGTGATAGTTGCCGACGGCTAGGGCCGTTGGCATAGATGTACGGCCCCCGTCGGCGTATAATATATGCCGACGGCTTTTCTATGCCGACGGCCTCCCTGCCTGTGCCGACGCATATGTTGCCGACGGGGACCGTCGGCATAGGCCTATCCCGACGGGACTCAGGGCTATGCCGACGGCCCTGGCCGTCGGCATAGGGGGCGATTCTGGTAGTGTTGGGTGTTTCAGAAGTTACGTATACTTCTTCTGTTTTTATTTATTCTGCATATTAGAGTTGACTAAAGTCAAACTTTGTAAAGTTTGACAAAGTTTATAGAAAAAAAGTAGAAATATTTACTTAAACAAATTTATATGATGTGAAAGTACATTCAATAATAAATCTAATGATACTGATCAGTTATTGTATATGTTTAGGCAAGTATGAATTAGCTTAATAGTGCTCCCTCCGTCTCATCATATAAAACGATTTATATTATGAGACGGATGAAGTATTACGACGAATCCGCACTGAGCCAGACAAACTACTATACTGTTTAGTTGACTATTTTATTTCTTTCATTCAGTTAACAGGCCGATGCAAGTACGGGAACAAAGCGAGCAATCAACAACTCTAGCAAGAATGCAACAGCGGCGGGTTCGCGTATGGCCCATGCAACACACCATCGGCGATGACGTTGTAGGCCTTCTCAGTCATGTGGATGCCGTCCCAATTGGCGCAGTTAGCCGGGGAACCCATAATAGCGGAGTGCTTGTCGCATGTCCCGACGTGGTACCGGCCACCGCCGCCGCAGCATGCCACCAGAGGATCACCGATACCTGCATGCCCAAACGCAAAACGATCGAGCAATGAGCGCGGCGCATGGACCAAACACATATGTAGTCCGCTTTAATTAGGAGAAGAAATGCGATCGGGCGTCGGTTACTGACCAAATCTGTGTGGGTTCTTGAAGATTTCCATGGCGGCGCCGAAGTAGTCGGCGTAGATGAGCTTCACCCATGGATGCCGCGCCCTGAGCCTGTTGACCTCGTTGAACAGCGCCGTGTTGTGCCTCATGGAGAAGTCGTTGTACCACCTGAGGCAGCCGAACTGGTCGTAGTCTGCACGGTTGCCCGTCTGGTGGTCGTTCAGGTACTTGGGCACGCACCCGATGGGGAAGTTCCCCGGGATCATGATCGTCTTCGCGCCGAGGTCGATGAGCTCCTGCATGCATACGATGACAGATGAAACCACCTACACCTACGAATACGATACATGGATGTATATATGCATGATTTGTTTGTACAGGCTAATTGATGGCGTGTAAGCACCTGAGCAATACTGATGATGCGGTTGACAACGTCTGGGATGAACTGGTAGGCTGTTTCACGAGTTTTATTATTGTTGAGTAACCAGAAGTTGTAGTCGTTGCCACCGATCTCGCCCAATATGATGAGAGACTCTCCCAGGAGTCTCCTCGCACCTGGCAGATCATCGTACGTAGCCCAATTAATAAAAGCAATACAGTAGCTAGCTAAAACTGATAGTACGGTTTTAGCATGCATGCATGGGCGCGTGGTTAATTTCATTACCGGGCTCTGGTGCTATCCGTTGCACCACTTCTTTGAACCAGCCCATCTGCATGCCCAGGTTGGCAGACCCGGGAATACTAAGGCCCCGTCTTTGGAAGTACTCCGGGGGAAGCGCCGTGGCAGCAAACACCGCGAAGTTGGCACCGAATGTGCATTGTCCCCATCTCTGCTCGGGCAAGCTTGGCTGTACCAGCGGCAGACCCAGCGCTTGCGCTGCAACACGTACGGACACAGTTGTCAGCACAGCCGGGCACTAAAGAGGTAGCTAGATCCATGCATGTGCTGTGCACTGCACTCACCGTAGAAATCAAGGAGGACGCGCCCGTCACAGACGCGGCCTGTGGGGTGGTGGAAGAAGGTCATCCCATATGGGAACTCCTTCAGCGCGTTTGGAGCGCTGCCGGTCGAGTACACGAAGTTGCCGGTGTCGATGATGGAGTCGCCGAAGGCGAAGATGCGCTTGTAGCAACTAGAAGATGACCCGGGAGCGCTGAGCAGCAGGACGACCGTGACGAGGAGGATGCATGAGGAAATGGAACGGTGTCCTTGACGCTCCGAGGCCATCGAGACCTGCTGTTGCTACAACGTTTGCAGGCTGACACGGTGACTGGTTTGTGATCCGAAGGAGTTCATTTGATCACCTTTTTATAGCATCTTCAGGCCGAATTCTACTAGCAGGGGTAGATACGATGGCAGTGAGTACAGTGACATCGTGAAGATACATTTCTTGCATTTCTCTTCTTTTTATATGTATCTAAAAGATAGATTTATATCCTCTTTACTTATTCATTTGAGATTTATATCCTCTATGTATAAAGTTTGACGAATAATTTCTTTGTGGCGCCGGCCATAATCTTAATAATGCAGTACAATAATGCAAGATACTCCCTTTGTCTCATAATACAAATTTTTATTACATTCAAGATACTACCATCCCATAAGTTCTTATTACATTCAATACGTGAGTATATTGGATGTAATAAGATCTTATGTTATGGGATGGAGGGAGTATATGATATCAAATCACACGAGGGCACATACATAATTGCACCATGGCATATACATTAATATGCACATATATCTATTATAATGACATAATATTACTGTGGAAATGATATTCTTCATATATATAAACCGCCGAACTGGCCCACTGGTTATCTTTGTACAAAAAACGCTACAAATGTTCTAAATTAAGAAGCTATAATGTATATTCCAACACTTCTACAAATAGATGGCACTAGCCAACAGATGTGCATCCAATAGAAAGGCGCACACAATGTTATATAAATGTTAACATGTGGTAGGTTTCAGGAATGGATTTTAATAACAGGTTAGAACATATTTGAAAGAAAATCCAATTGCAATGAGGGCAATTATCAAGACAATTGTGGAAAACAAAATAAGGACAATAGTTATACATTTGTTTTTGAAAAAATGCATATTTTTCACGATCGATTCTCAATAAACTAAAAAAAACTTATTTGGGACGACAAAAATATAGACTTTGGTTGAAAATAAAATCAAGATGAACTTGACATCAAATGGAAATGCAAATTCTGGACAAGAATAGAGAAGAAGAGAACCCAAATTAGGCGTACTTTCGGAAGAAAATATATTAATTTCACCGGAGATATTATGATATCAAAATGCACCGGGGCATATACATTAATTCCAAAAGATATATCTTCATATACCTATTATAGTGACATAATATTGCTAAGAAAAAAACATCCTTCATATCCATTGGTCGACTCTAGAAACTGGCAAACTGGTCTATTGGTTATATTTTGTAGAAAAGACCCTACGAACTTTCCAAATTAAGAAGCTATAATATTTTTCTATCACTTCTATAAATGGACGCCACTAGCCAAAAGATGTGCATCCAATAGAATTCGCACACAGTTGTATCTATATATATCTTATATAGACAAACCGCACTACAAATCATTAATTGCTATTTTCCTGCGCATGGATGTGCTTCCACATCATCTAAATTTTCACAACCATTGAGTTTACTGGCTTGGTCAACTAACATTCGTATGTTTCAAACATGAGTCTCTCTACCTTTGCAACACGCATAGCTGATTTTAAATGCCATCACATTTAATTTATGACACAATCAACTTTTTATATAGTTTTTTGTTTCTGCATAGCAGAACTTAAATCTTGAGGATGAATTCATATTGTATACAATATTTAGAAATCAACTATCAAATCATCGTGGCAACGCACAGTGTATCATCTAGTAAATGTTAGCATGCAGTGTCAGGAATGGATTTAATAACAAGTTAGGGACATACTAGGAACGAATCCAATTACAAAGAAACAAATTAAGAGAAATGTTGATTCATGTCCATGAGTATCAAGAGAATTGTGGAAAGCTAAATCAAGACTGCAGATTACATTTGTTTCTGAAAAGTGTTATGCCCATTTTTCTAATCTAGTTCTAGTAAAGTGAAAGAAACTTACTTGGGATAGAAAAAATATATAGTTTTGATGAAAAGAAGTTGAGATCAAATGCAAATGCAAAACAAAGATAGAATCGTAAGCTTAATCGGGACAAATTTACAATTGAAGATAACCCAAATTCAGCATACTATTGGAGTAAAAAATAAACCAAAATGCAACAAAAAGATTGGTCCAATATGTGACAAGAAAGTCAAAAATTATGGGAACGTAATTTCCAGATTAATTTGAGGGAGACCAACAACATACATGAATGTAAACCAAGAGCGATCCGAGATTTTATGTTGTAGTCATGCCCTTGCCATCATCGAGGCTAGAGGGACCGCACACCACCACCTACAATAGATATGAATGCAAAAAAATTTGTCATGGCACCTCCATATCCTTTCTATTATCATCATCTTGAAATCTGGCTACCGATGGATCCACCTCGATCACCTTTCCTCTCCCGATCCACCTAGCATCAGGAACATCCTCCGCCGCTTCCAGCGGGCCATGAGAGGGGGGTGCGGGTGGACGACAACGAATGATGCGACCTAATGTGGAAAAAAAATCAACACTAGACCCATCTAATCTTTCATCAAATAAGAGACCTTATGGAGGAAAAGTGAAGCTAGCTCACCGTCGAGGATGTACTTTAGTCGGTGGTGTCTACCATTGCGGAGGGGGAGGATGTGAGGGAGGCGGCGGCACTATTTTGTAGAAAAAACTATGAAAAGTGAATATAACTACCCAACAACCCCCTTCACCTCCCCTTCAGGGCGGGGCCGGGGGGGGGGGGGGTATTGTGCCCAGTATTGTGCCCACGTTTCGCATGACAATAATGGATATAGTATTCTTGGGTTCCGAAACAATGAGAAAATTTTACTTGTACATTTCGAAAAAATGAGAGAATTATACATGCATAATGTGCAAAACTATTTGTCATAAAATATGCTCATTTTATGGGCCATGTAAAATGTTGTGCTCGCATAGGTGCTACAGTAATCATTTTCTCCTCAATTTTAGTATAGTTCATAGATCGCAATAGTTAGCACAAATTTTGCACTAACTCTTGTTGTGCTCTCCTTTTGTGTAGTCTCTATAAAAGTTTAGCTCTTTTGCATTTGACCATCTGTTCAAATAGCCATTCGAAAATTCAAGAGATTGTGCAAAAAAGGGCATTTCTTTCTTTCTGAAATGGAGGCAAGGCTCTCGCCCGTTCCAATAAATACATGGAAAAATCGGTTTGTGTCGCTACCGAATTTGGATATTTTGTGTCGCTACCGAATTTGGATATTTGATGAATGCCACTGAAACTTCTGAAGGAAATATGCCCTAGAGGTAATAATAAAGTTGTTATTTCTATTTCCTTATATCATGATAAATGTTTATTATTCATGCTAGAATTGTATTAACCGGAAACTTAGTACATGTGTGAATACATAGACAAACAAAGTGTCACTAGTTTGCCTCTACTTGACTAGCTCGTTGAATCAATGATGGTTATGTTTTCTAACCATAGACATGAGTTGTCATTTGATTAACGGGATCACATCATTAGAGAATGATGTGATTGACTTGACCCATCCGTTAGCTTAGCACGATGATCATTTAGTTTGTTGCTATTGATTTCTCCATAACTTATACATGTTCCTATGACTATGAGATCATGCAACTCCAGAATGCCGGAGGAACACTTTGTGTGCTACCAAACGTCACAACATAACTGGGTGATTATAAAGGTGCTCTACAGGTGTCTCCAATGGTGTTTGTTGAGTTGGCATAGATCGAGATTAGGATTCGTCACTCCGATTGTCGGAGAGGTATCTCTGGGCCCTCTCGTAATGCACATCACTATAAGCCTTGCAAGCAATGTGACCAATGAGTTAGTTGCAGGATGATGCATTACGAAACGAGTAAAGAAACTTGCCAGTAACGAGATTGAACTAGGTATTGAGATACCGACGATCGAATCTCGGGCAAGTAACATACCGATGACAAAGGGAACAACGTATATCGTTATGCGGTTTGACCGATAAAGATCTTCGTAGAATATGTGGGAGCCAATATGAACATCCAAGTTCTGCTATTGGTTATTGACTGGAGACGTGTCTCGGTCATGTCTACATAGTTCTCGAACCGGTAAGGTCCGCATGCTTAACGTTCGGTGACGATCGGTATTATGAGTTTATGTGTTTTGATGTACCGAAGGTAGTTCGGAGTCCCAGATATGATCATGGACATGACGAGGAGTCTCGAAATGGTCGAGACATAAAGATTGATATATTGGACGGCTATATTCGGACACCGAAAGTGTTCCGGGTGATTTCGGAGAAAACCGAAGTGTCGGAGGGTTACTCGACCCCCCCGGGGGGAACTAATGGGCCACATGGGCCTTAGTGGAGAGAGAGAGGGCCAGCCAGGGCAGGCCACGCGCCCCCTCCCTCTCTAGTCCGAATTGGACTAGGGAGGGGGGGGCGCCCCCTCCCCCTCTAGTCCGAATTGGACTAGGAAAGGGGAGTCCTACTCCTACTAGGAGGAGGAGGACTCCTCTCCTGGCGCGCCCCATGGCCGGCTGGCCTCACCCCTTGCTCCTTTATATACGGGGGCAGGGGCACCCTAGGACACACAAGTTGATTGTTTCCAGCCGTGTGCGGTGCCTCCGTCCACCATAATCCACCTCGGTCATATCGTAGCGGTGCTTAGGCGAAGCCTTGTTCTGGTAGCATCATCATCACCATCATCACACCATCATGTTGACGAAGCTTTCCATCGACACTCTACTGGATCATGAATTCGTGGGACGTCACCGAGCTGAACGTGTGCAGATCGCGGAGGTGCCGTACTTTCGGTACTAGGATCGGTCGATCGTGAAGACATACGACTACATCAACCGCGTTGTCATAACGCTTCCGCTTACGGTCTATGAGGGTACGTGGACAACACTCTTCCCCTCTCGTTGCTATGCATCACCATGATCTTGCGTGTGCGTAGGAATTTTTTTGAAATTACTACGTTCTCCAACAGTGGCATCCGAGCCAGGTTTATGCGTAGATGTTATATGCACAAGTAGAACACATAGGAGTTGTGGGCGTGGGTATATGCATATTGCTTGCCGTCACTAGTTGTTTCTTGATTCGGTGATATTGTTGGATGAAGCGGCCCAGACCGACATTACGCGTACGCTTACGCGAGACTGGTTCTACCGACGTGCTTCGCACACAGGTGGCTGGCGGGTGTCAGTTTTTCCAACTTTAATTGAATTGGATTCAATGAACAGGGTTCTTTCTGAAGATCAAAAAGCAATCACTATACCGCGTTGTGGTTTTTGATGCGTAGGTAAGAACGGTTCTTGCTCATCCCGTAGCAGCCACGTAAAACATGCAACAACAAAGTAGAGGACGTCTAACTTGTTTTTGTAGGGCATGTTGTGATGTTATAGGGTCAAGACATGATGCTAGATTTTATTGTACGAGATGATAATGTTTTGTAACACAGTTATCGGCAACTGGCAGGAGCCATATGGTTGTCGCCTTATTGTATCAAATGCAATCGCCATGTAATTGCTTTACTTTATCACTAAGCGATAGCGATAGTCGTAGAAGCAATAGTTGGCGAGACGACAATGATGCTTCGATGGAGATCAAGGTGTCAAGCCGGTGACGATGGTGATCATGACGGTGCTTTGGAGATGGAGATCAAAGGCACAAGATGATCATGGCCATATCATATCACTTATATTGATTGCATGTGATGTTTATCCTTTATGCATCTTATTTTGCTTAGTTCGATGGTAGCATTATAAGATGATCTCTCACTAAATTTCAAGGTATAAGTGTTCTTCCTGAGTATGCACCGTTGCTACAGTTCGTCGTGCCGAGACACCACGTGATGATCGGGTGTGATAAGCTCTACGTTCACATACAACGGGTGCAAGCCAGTTTTGCACACGCAGAATACTCAGGTTAAACTTGACGAGCCTAGCATATGCAGATATGGCCTCAGAAAACTGAGACGAGCGTGAATTATATAGTAGATATGATCAACATAGTGATGTTCACCATTAAAAACTACTCCATCTCACGTGATGATCGGACATGGTTTAGTTGATATGGATCACGTGATCACTTAGAAGATTAGAGAGATATCTATCTAAGTGGGAGTTCTTATGTAATTTGATTAATTGAACTTTAATTTATCATGAACTTAGTACTTGATAGTATTTTCCATGTCTATGTTGTTGTAGATATATGGCTTGTATTGTTGTTACGTTGAATTTTAATGCGTTCCTAGAGAAAGCTAAGTTGAAAGATGATGGTAGCAATTACACGGACTGGGTCCGTAACTTGAGGATTATCCTCATTGTTGCACTAAAGAATTACGTCTTGGAAGCACCGCTAGGTGACAAACCCACTGCAGGAGCAACGCCAGACGCTGTGAACACCTGGCAGAGCAAAGCTGATGACTACTCGATAGTTCAGTGTGCCATGCTTTCCGGCTTAGAACCGGGACTTCAACGACGTTTTGAATGTCATGGAGCATATGATATGTTCCAGGAGTTGAATTTAATATTTCAAGCAAATGCCCGGATTGAGAGATATGAAGTCTCCAATAAATTCTACAGCTGCAAAATGGAGGAGGATAGTTCTGTCAGTGAACAAATACTCAGAATGTCTGGGTACCACAACCACTTGACTCAGCTAGGAGTTAATCTTCCTGATGATAGTGTCATTGACAGAGTTCTTCAATCACTTCCACCAAGCTACAAGAGCTTCGTGATGAACTATAATATGAAAGGGATGGATAAGACGATTGCTGAGTTCTTCGCAATGCTAAAGGCTGCGGAGGTAGAAATCAGGAAAGAGCATCAAGTGTTGATGGTCAATAAGACCACTAGTTTCAAGAAAAAGGGTAACGGGAAGAAGGGGAACTTCAAGAAGAACAACAAGCCAGTTGCTGCTCAAGTGAAGAAACCCAAGTCTAGACCTAAGCCTGAAACTGAGTGCTTCTACTACAAAGGAACTGGTCACTGGAAGTGGAACTGCCCCAAGAATTTGGCGGAGAAGAAGAATGGAAAGTGAAAGGTATATTTGATATACATGTTATTGATGTGTACCTTACTAATGCTCGCAGTAGTGCCTGGGTATTTGATACTGGTTCAGTTGCTAACATTTGCAACTCGAAATAGGGGCTATGGATTAAGCGAAGATTGGCTAAGGATGAGGTGACGATGTGCGTGGGAAATGGTTCCAAAGTCAATATGATCGACATCGGCACGCTACCTCTACATCTACCTTCGGGATTAGTTTTAGACCAAAATAATTGTTATTTGGTGCCAGTGTTAAGGATGAACATTATATCTGGATCTGGTTTGATGCGAAACTGTTATTCATTTAAATCAGAGAATAATGGTTGTTCTATTTATATGAGTAATATCTTTTATGGTCATGCACCCTTAATGAGTGGTCTATTTGTACTAAATCTTGGTAGTAATGATACACATGTTCATAGTATTGAAGCCAAAAGATGCGGAGTTGATAATGATAGTGCAACTTATTTGTGGCACTGCCGTTTGGATCATATTGGTGTAAAGCACATGAGGAAACTCCATTCTGATGGACTTCTGGAATTACTTGATTATGAATCACTTGGTACTTGCGAACCATTACTCATAGGCAAGATGACTAAAACTCCATTCTCCAGAACAATGGAGCGAGCAACAGAGTTATTGGAAACCATACATACTGATGTATGTGGTCCAATGAACATTGAGGCTCGCGGTGGATATCGTTATTTTCTCACCTTCAGAGATGATTTGAGCAGATATGGGTATATCTACTTAATGAAACATAAGTCTGAAACATTTGAAAAGTTCAAAGAATTTCAGAGTGAAGTGGAAAATCATCGTAACAAGAAAATCAAGTTTCTGCGATATAATCATGGAGGTGAATATTTGAGTTATGAGTTTGGACTTCATTTGAAACAATGCAGAATAGTTTCGCAACTCACGCCACCTGGAACACCACAACGTAATGGTGTGTCCGATAGTCGTAACCGCACTTTATTAGATATGGTGCGATCTATGATGTTTCTCACTGATTTACCGCTATCGTTTTGGGGTTATGATTTAGAGACGGCTGCATTCACATTAAATAGGGCACCATCTAAATCCATTGAGACGAGACGTTATGAACTATGGTTTGGCAAGAAACCCAAGTTGTCGTTTCTTAAAGTTTGGGGTTGTGATGCTTATGTGAAAAAGCTTCAACCTGATAAGATCGAACCCAAATTAGAGAAATGTGTCTTCATAGGATACCCAAAGGAGACTGTTGGGTACACCTTCTATCACAGATCCGAAGGCAAGATATTCGTTGCTAAGAATGGATCCTTTCTAGAGAAGGAGTTTCTCTCGAAAGAAGTGAGTGGGAGGAAAGTAGAACTTGATGAGCTAATTGTACCTACTCCATTATTGGAAAGTAGTTCATCACTGAAATCAGTTCCAGTGATTCCTACACCAGTAAGTGAGGAAGCTAATGATGATGATCATGAAACATCTGATCAAGTTAGTACCGAACCTCGTAGGTCAACCAGAGTAAGATCCGCACTAGAGTGGTACGGTAATCCCGTTCTGGAGGTCATGTTACTTGACCATGATGAACCTACGAACTATGAGGAAGCGACGATGAGCCCAGATTCCGCAAAATGGCTTGAGGAAATGAAATCTGAGATGAGATCCATGTATGAGAACAAAGTGTGGACTTTGGTTGACTTGCCCGATGATCTGCAGGCCATAGAGAATAAATGGATCTTCAAGAGAAAGACTGACGCTAACGGTAATATTACTGTCTACAAACCTCGACTTGTTGCAAAAGGTTTTTGACAAGTTCAAGGAGTTGACTAAGATGAGACCTTCTCACCCGTAGCGATGCTTAAGTCCGTCCGAATCATGTTGGCAATTGCCGCATTTTATGATTATGAAATTGGGCAAATGGATGTCAAAACTGCATTCCTTAATGGATATCTTAAAGAAGAGTTGTATATGATGCAACCAGAAGGTTTTGTCGATCCAAAAGGTGCTAGCAAAGTGTGCAAGCTCGAGCGATCCATTTATGGACTGGTGCAAGCCTCTCGGAGTTTTATACAGACTTTGATAGTGTGATCAAAGCATATGGTTTTATACAGACTTTTGGAGAAGCCTGTATTTACAAGAAAGTGAGTGGGAGCTCTGTAGCATTTCTGATATTATATGTAGATGACATATTGTTAATCGGAAATTATACTGAATTTCTGAATAGCATAAAAGGATAATTGAATAAGAATTTTTCAATGAAAGACCTCGGTGAAGCTGCTTATATATTGGGCATCAAGATCTATAGAGATAGATCAAGATGCTTAATTGGACTTTCACAAAGCACATACCTTGATAAAGTTTTGAAGAAGTTCAAAATGGATCAGGAAAAGAAATGGTTCTTGCCTATGTTACAAGGTGTGAAGTTGAGTCAGACTCAATGCCCAACCACTGCAGAAGACAGAGTGAAAATGAAAGGTGTTCCCTATGCTTCAGCCATAGGCTCTATCATGTATGCAATGTTGTGTACCAGACCTGATGTGTGCCTTGCTATCATTTTAGCAGGGAGGTACCAAAGTAAGCCAAGAGGGATCATTGGACAGCGGTCAAGAACATCCTAAAATACCAGAAAAGGACTAAGGATATATTTCTCGTATATGGAGGTGACAAAGAGCTTGTCATAAACAGTTATATCGATGCAAGCTTTGACACTGATTCGGATGACTCTAAGTCACAAATTGGATACGTGTTTTTCTTAAATGGTGGACCTGTCAGTTGGTGCAGTTCCAAGCAGAGCGTCGTAGCGGGATCTACATGTGAAGCGGAGTACATAGCTGCTTCGGAAGCAGCAAATGAAGGAGTCTGGATGAAGGAGTTCATATCCAATCTAGGTGTAATACCTAGTGCATCGGGTCCAATGAAAATCTTTTGTGACAATACTGGTGCAATTGCCTTGGCAAAGGAATCCAGATTTCACAAGAGAACCAAGCACATCAAGAGACGCTTCAATTCCATCTGCGATCAAGTAAAGGAGGGAGACATAGAGATTTGCAAGATACATACGGATCTGAATGTTGCAGACCCGTTAACTAAGCCTCTCTCACAAGCAAAACATGATCAACACCAAGACTCCATGGGTGTTAGAATCATTACAGTGTAATCTAGATTATTGACTCTAGTGCAAGTGGGAGACTGAAGGAAATATGCCCTAGAGGCAATAATAAAGTTGTTATTTATATTTCCTTATATCATGATAAATGTTTATTATTCATGCTAGAATTGTATTAACCGGAAACATAGTACATGTGTGAATACATAGACAAATAGAGTGTCACTAGTTTGCCTCTACTTGACTAGCTCGTTGAATCAACGATGGTTATGTTTCCTAACCATAGACATGAGTTGTCATTTGATTAACGGGATCACATCATTAGAGAATGATGTGATTGGGTTGACCCATCCGTTAGCTTAGCACGATGATCGTTTAGTTTGTTGCTATTGCTTTCTCCATAACGTATACATGTTCCTATGACTATGAGATCATGCAACTCCCGAATGCGGAGGAACACTTTGTGTGCTACCAAACGTCACAGCGTAACAGGGTGATTATAAAGGTGCTCTACAGGTGTCTCCAATGGTGTTTGTTGAGTTGGCATAGATTGAGATTAGGATTTGTCACTCCGATTGTCGGAGAGGTATCTTTGGGCCCTCTCGGTAATGCACATCACTATAAGCCTTGCAAGTAATGTGACTAATGAGTTAGTTGCGGGATGATGCATTACGTAACGAGTAAAGAGACTTGCCGGTAACGAGATTGAACTAGGTATTGAGATACCGACGATCGAATCTCGGGCAAGTAACATACCGATGACAAAGGGAACAACGTATATCATTATGCGGTTTAACCGATAAAGATCTTCATAGAATATGTGGGAGCCAATATGAACATCCAGGTTCCGCTATTGGTTATTGACCGGAGACGTGTCTCGGTCATGTCTACATAGTTCTCGAACTTGTAGGGTCCGCACGCTTAACATTCGGCGATGATTGATATTATGAGTTTATGTGTTTTGATGTACCGAAGGTATTTCGGAGTCCTGAATATGATCACGAACATGACGAGGAGTCTTCAAATGGTCGAGACATAAAGATTGATATATTGGACGGCTATATTCAGACACCGGAAGTGTTTCGGGTGATTTTGGAGAAAACCGGAGTGCCGGAGGGTTACCGGACCCCCCCCCCCCCCCCCCCCCCCCCCCCGGGAACTAATGGGCCACATGGGCCTTAGTGGAGAGAGAGAGGGCCGGCTAGGGCAGGCCGCGCCCCCCCCTCTAGTATGAATTGGACTAGGGAAGGGGGAGCGGCGCCCCCCTTTCCTTCTCCCTTCTCCTCCTTCCTTTCCCCTTCCTAGTAGGAGTAGGAAAGGGGAGTCCTACTCCTACTAGGAGGAGAACTCCTCCTCTCCTGGCACGCCCCAAGGGCCGGCCGGCCTCCCCCCTTGCTCCTTTATATACGGGGGCAGGGGGCACCCTAGGACACACAAGTTGATTGTTTCCAGCCGTGTGCAATGCCCCCTCCACCATAATCCACCTCGGTCATATCGTAGCGGTGCTTAGGCGAAGCCCTGTTCCAGGAGCATCATCATCACCGTCATCACGCCGTCGTGTTGACGAAGCTCTCCCTCGACACTGCTGGATCGTGAGCTCGTGGGACGTCACCGAGCTGAACGTGTGTAGATCGCGGAGGTGACGTACTTTCGGTACTAGGATCGGTCGATCATGAAGACGTACGACTACATCAACCACGTTGTCATAACCCTTCCGCTTACGGTCTACGAGGGTATGTGGACAACACTCTTCCCCTCTCCTTGCTCTGCATCACCATGATCTTGCGTGTGCGTAGGAATTTTTTTTGAAATTACTACGTTCCCCAACAACTTCATGAATTTAGTATGTGTCACTATTGCTTGCATATAAATTAGTTGCATGTTCGTGTGCGTCGTCTATGTGAATTCTAGTCTTTTTGACCTGTTTGCTCCTCTCTAGACCAACCACTTCGCCACATAAATCATGACGACAAGGAGACTCGTTCGGCACTTTAGATGTGGGACCCACCACTTTTCCACTCCAACCACAGCGAAAAGGAGACTCATTTGACCGTTCCTCCCTTTGTGGGGCTCATCATTGACTAGACAACACGAGCATAATTTCTATTTTGCCTGATTTCGATGCCACGCCAACGTATTCATGTAGCCTCGTGAACTGAATTCAAGTGACCTCCATGCTTTCCACATGCGTTGCTTGACATACCAACTGCCTATAACACTAAAAAATGACACTCCATGATGATGAATGTTTCTCACAGTGGGTCAAGTTTTCTGTCAACCATGTACATTTTTGACGGTTTTATGATAGAGTCGAGATAGTCATACATGTGATGTCGAAGATGTATTCCATGACAATAATCACTTTACCATGATGGAAGTGTCCTATTCCATGATGATAAATGGTGCATCAAGGAAGTGTTTTCGTCAAAGGTAAGCGACACGTGGCAGCCACCATAAAGAGTCATTATTAAGCTATGAGTGCGGGTTCCGGATCCGATACTCGTCAATAGCCTCGATCAATGATGATGTTCTACATGTCAGCTTCTCTTTTGCCAAAGAATCCATGTGTCAGCTCTTCCTTTTGACAAGTGTTGCCCATCCAATGGACGATATGTGTATATGAAACGACAATACGTGGCACGGCCCAACAGTGGCACGTTAGTAAAAAAAAAGGTTGGCCCAGTCAAAGGCCTGCTTAAGGCCCACTTGACTTAGTCAAAAGTTGGCGGGTTGGCCCATTATAGGCATGTTAATGGTCTGCTTGCATATAGCCCATTTATGGCCCGAGTTCGCATGTCCCGTTAGGACCTGTCTGGATTCATCCCATTAATGGCATGTGGGCCATCTAATACGGTCCCAATCTGTTGATACTTCGGGCCCATGTGTTACCCGTGACATCTTTCAGCCCATATGTGGCCAGTTGTATCTCCCAGCCTTTAATGGCCCATGGTGCTTTTGGCCTATCTAGAACCCGTAATACCTTTGGATCCATTAACGACCCATACTCTGGGTTAGCCGTTTTAGGCCTGTTTTCGGCATGTGCTATCTTTTGGCCCATTAAGAGCCCGTGTCATCTTGGGCCTATTCCCGACTGTCGGTGTCAAAACCGGCGGATCTCAGGTAGGGGGTCCCGAACTATGTGTCTAAGGTCGATGGTAACAGGAGGCAGGGGACACGATGTTTTACACAGGTTCGGGCCCTCTTGATGGAGGTAATACCCTATGTCCTGCTTGATTGATCTTGATGAGTATGAGGATTACAAGAGTTGATCTACCATGAGATCATTGTGGCTAAACCCTAGAAGTCTAGCCTGTATGATTGTCATCGCCTCTACGAACTAAACCCTCCGGTTTATATAGACACCGGAGGGGCCTAGGGTTGTACAGAGTCGGTTTACAAAGGAAGGAATCTACATATCCGAACGCCAAGCTTGCCATCCACGCAAAGGAGAGTCCCATCCGGACACGGGGAGAAGTCCTCTGTCTTGTATCTTCATAGCCCATTAGTCTGGCCCATGTTACATAGTCCGGACGCCCGTGGACCCCTTAATCCAGGACTCCCTCAGTAGCCCCTGAACCAGGCTTCAATGACGATGTGTTCGGTGCGCAGATTGTCTTCGGCATTGCAAGGTGGGTTCCTCCTCCAAATACTCCAAAATAGCCTCCGAACACAGAAAACGTGTCCAGCTCTACAAAACAAGTACCACACACATCCGCAGAGAGTATAATATTTTACGAGTCAAATCTACTGACAGCTTTCGCAGCGTGACATCACATCCCTGCCCGATCCTTATTTCGAACCATTTTTTAGCCTCCCACTCCATGTTTCAAGATGCGGTTTTATTGGCACATCTTGTCGAAGTAGAGATCGTGTCCCCTTATTATGAGATTTTCATCAATACGAGCGTGGGTAATCCAACCGCCCCGTTGGCACGATTCCTAAGGAATAGGCAAGTTTTAAGGCTCATGAGGAGGCGTTCGATATTCATCGCCTTTATAAAGGGGCACAGACCCGTCCTTCTCCTCTACGCCCACCTCTTCCTCAACTTTTCCAACCTCGAGCTCCAGCACCTAGGTTTCAACTTAATCGTTCCAAGCCTCCCAGTCATGTCCTGACCCAGCCTTCATGGCGGGTGGGTGGCCTCCTCTGTCACAGAGGAGGATATCGCGAAGCTCCGGGCGGCAAGATACCTGACCGCAGAAATCCTCCACAGGCTCCCGGCTAAGGGGCAGGTTATTCCTACACCCAGATCTGGCGAGAGGGTCGTATTCATCTCCCACTTCCTCCGGGGTCTAGGGTTTGCTCTCCACCCCTTTGTTCGTGGTCTCGTGTTCTATTAAGGGCTAGATTTTCACGATCTGGCTCCGGACTCCTTTCTTCACATCTCGGCATTCATTGTCACGTGCGAGGCCTTTCTCCGTATTCCCCCACACTTTGGCTTATGACTCAAGACCTTTAATGTGAAGCCGAAGGTAGTCGATAGGGAGCAAGCGGAGTGTGGCAGTGCTATGGTGAGCAAGCTCGCCAATACTCTTTGGCCAAAGGGCACCTTCACAGAAACTTCCAACCTATGGCAGCGGGAGTGGTTTTACATCACTAAACCCCGTGGTACCAAGTGGACAGCTACACCTGCGTTCGGATCTGGCCCTCCATTACGACTCGCATCATGGATTAATAAGGGGCTGGACTGGGGATCAATTGACGAAGTGCGGACACTACAAAGTCGTATCCGGAGCCTCCTTGAAAAGGACACCGGCCTCATCAATGTGATCCAGGTAATGCTAGTCCGTCGGGTCCTGTCGTGCCAGCGACGGCCTCTCCGCATGTGGGAGTTCAATCCGGAAGGACCACATACCCTTCAGCACTTCTTCGGCACAACGCACAAAGGGATGTGGAAGTTATTCTTCGGGACCCGAAAGTAGTGGCCGGATACAACCGAGGACATCGGCCTCGACTGCAATCATCTGGACACCTCGGTAAGCTCTCAACTCCTGAACACAGCTTAGTTGATTATCCCGTATCAGTGTACTGAGAAGCCTGTCTTTGACTAGGGATGGATAAAGAAGGCGGAATGAATTAGGTGTTCGGCTCCGCTTCCCGAAGACTCAGTGGATCCTGTGTTAACAAGGATGCTGGCCCCAGCGCCGTATCAAGTGTCGGGGAAGGAGGACAAAGGGGAGGGAAAAAGGCCAGGGGTGGCTCCCACCGTAAAGGTACACCAGACGCTATGTCCCGGGAGACCGGAACTCCCTCTGCTGAAGACGAAGGGGAAGAAGAAGTTGATATCCCTTCTCCCCGTGGGAAGAAAAGGACCGCCTTCGAAGATTTGAAGGTGGAGGCTTCCAAGAGAGGGAAAATGTCCTTGTAAAATGGTTCGGGTTCGGAAGACGACGTTGCTGCACAGTTCCTTCGTAAGGACAAGCCTTTCGCCGAATCGTAAGTGAACAAGGGTATTCTAGACATATCCCGTTCTTTTCAGATCACAAGGGTAACATTTTAAATATATGTTTGCAGTCCAACCCGTAGTCTTCCTCAACAGTCCTCCTCCTCGGGTTACCAGCTTCCGGAGATGATGGAAAGCGAGATGCCTCCACATGCTTCCTCGCTCCTTAGGGCGGACGACTTCGAGGTGTCATCCCGGAGGGTCTCCCCCGATCATCAAGTGGCGCAGGGGGGGGGGCAATGAAGGCAGCGCCCGAAGGTGATACTTCGGTCGTCAAGGGTCTGGGGTGTGCAGCCCCTACGGTGACCAACAATAAAGGCCCCGGACTATCTAGTTTACAGCCGAAGATGACTCTAGGGTCGAGTGAACATATCCCTTCGAAGGGAGTTCATACTCCTGCAGCCGCTTCCAGGAGTCCGGAGGCGCTGGATACATTAATGGGCATGTTGCAGGATGCGTCCATCTTAGAGGAACATCGTACCTTAATGGGTATGGTAGTTGAAAGGATTCTATCCGCAAGAAGCAGATTGAATGAAGCCTTCACGGGCCTACTAAGAGGCTTTGAGGTATGCAATGTAATATCTTAACCGCTCTTTACATGCTGAATGCACCTGTGTATAGATAGTAGCCCCTGAGACTTTGGTCGGCTTCCACAGGGAGGCGATCAGAGGATCAAAAAGATATGTTCAGGAAATGACATGATTAATTTGAAAACAGGCTGGTATGTCAATGGCGATTGCCCCTGCTGCGGAAGTTGCAGATTTAAAGCACAAACTTGAGTCAGCGGATGAGGACATTACTCTTATCAACAGGCGGCTCGACGAGGCACAAGGTATGTTTTGGGGCCGTAGGCTTATGCATGTATACTAATATGAGCACGAAGCTGAAAAATATATACTGGGACATGCGTAATTGCAGATGGTGCTGCTGCGGTTGAGACCCTTCGGACGGAACTAGCCCGGGCCAAGGAGCAAGACAGAGTGAGCAATGCGGCTGTCGAGAAGGCAGCTGCTGAGTTAAAGGCCGAACAAGCCGCTCGGCGCCAGTGCGAGGAGAGAATATCTACCATGGCGCGAGAGCTGAAGGATGCCACAAGCCAATGCGAATCACTCAATAAGGATAACAAATCCAAGGCATCCGAACTCAACAAGGCTTTACAAGAGGCGCGAGAGGCACGGTCCGAGTCTAGAGCGGTTCGGGAGGAGATCCGGCAAGCTGGAGAGATAGCGGTTGGTAAGCCCTTTCTATTACAGACTAAATTCAGTGACTCGAAGTATGCCCTGTTTAATCATTTGTGGAGTTCTCCAGACCCATTCTTGGACCTACCGAAGAGTGTCGCCGATGCGGCGCAGTTTTATCAAGCGCAAGACGGACGTACAGTGGAGAAGCTTTTCTGGTCACAGTTCAACGTGCCAAAGCGTCCGTTGTTGCTGAACGAACAAATGGCCCAGTGGGTCGAGCTCCACAAGGTGTCCGGAGCTGCCATGAAGGAAGTCGTGGTCCGGCTGTGGTCAACTGAGCCAATTCCGAACAGTTATTTCGGTTTGGTGTAGTGACTTGTTGATGCGGTGCCGCGTATTGACGCCGTTAAATGGTCGGCGTGCATTGAAGGTGCATGGATGGCCTTTGCCCGCGTCAAGACGTACTGGGCGAAAATGAAGGCCCCCGATGTTGCACCAAACAGTCCACCCAAGGGCAAGGACCATCGCACGCCGAAGCATTATTCTGGAGATGTCCTAGAGGGCGCCCGCTTGATAGAGGGTCAATGCTCGAAGAATATTATGTTCGAGTGAATGTATTGGAATTGTGATAAGAATATTATGATATATTAAGGTTGTGTTATATTTATGCCTTTTGCCTGAAAGGCATTTCCTCCTGTGCGGTCGTTTTTTTATATAATCTGAAGGTTTGCCAGTCGTCGGCTTCAGCTCCCTCGCATATAATGCGCGGGTGTTTGGAATAGCAACTAACTACACTTGACCCAGCGTCTTGGTCCGTGAAGGAGGTGTCAGTGCGGCGAACTAGGCAATCCGACTATAGGGCTTTAACACCTTCACTTAGTCGTAGGAGTTTGACGGTGGGTCTACGATATAGCCCCTTGTATGTACGCGGTTATCCGTGTTGGAAATATGCCCTAGAGGAAATAATAAATTAGTTATTATTATATTTCCTTATTCATGATAATCGTTTATTATCCATGCTAGAATTGTATTGATAGGAAACTCAGATACATGTGTGGATACATAGACAACACCATGTCCCTAGTAAGCCTCTAGTTGACTAGCTCGTTGATCAATAGATGGTTATGGTTTCCTGACCATGGACATTGGATGTCATTGATAACGGGATCACATCATTAGGAGAATGATGTGATGGACAAAGACCCAATCCTAAGCCTAGCACAAGATCATGTAGTTCGTATGCTAAAGCTTTTCTAATGTCAAGTATCATTTCCTTAGACCATGAGATTGTGCAACTCCCGGATACCGTAGGAGTGCTTTGGGTGTGCCAAACGTCACAACGTAACTGGGTGGCTATAAAGGTACACTACAGGTATCTCAGAAAGTGTCTGTTGGGTTGGCACGAATCGAGACTGGGATTTGTCACTCCGTGTAAACGGAGAGGTATCTCTGGGCCCACTCGGTAGGACATCATCATAATGTGCACAATGTGATCAAGGAGTTGATCACGGGATGATGTGTTACGAAACGAGTAAAGAGACTTGCCGGTAACGAGGTTGAACAAGGTATCGGGATACCGACGATCGAATCTCGGGCAAGTATCGTACCGCTAGACAAAGGGAATTGTATACGGGATTGATTAAGTCCTTGACACCGTGGTTCATCCGATGAGATCATCGTGGAACATGTGGGAGCCAACATGGGTATCCAGATCCCGCTGTTGGTTATTGACCGGAGAGTCATCTCGGTCATGTCTGCATGTCTCCCGAACCCGTAGGGTCTACACACTTAAGGTTCGGTGACGCTAGGGTTATAGATATATGAGTATGCGGTAACCCAAAAGTTGTTCGGAGTCCCGGATGAGATCCCGGACGTCACGAGGAGTTCCGGAATGGTCCGGAGGTGAAGAATTATATATAGGAAGTGTTATTTCGGCCATCGGGACAAGTTTCGGGGTCACCGATATTGTACCGGGACCACCGGAAGGGTCCCGGGGGTCCACCAGGTGGGGCCACCTGCCCCGGGGGGGCACATGGGCTGTAGGGGGTGCGCCTTGGCCTATATGGGCCAAGGGCACCAGCCCCAAGAGGCCCATGCGCCAAGAGAAGAGGGAAAGGAAGAGTCCTAAAAGGGGAAGGCACCTCCGAGGTGCCTTGGGGAGGAGGGACTCCTCCCCTGGCCGCACCCTTCCTTGGAGGAAGGGCCAAGGCTGCGCCTCCCCCCTCTCCCTTGGCCCTATATATAGTGGGGGGAAGGGAGGGCGGCCCAACCTAAGCCCTGGCGCCTCCCTCCCCCTCCCATGACACATCTCCCTCCTCCCGCAGCGCTTGGCGAAGCCCTGTTGGAATCCCGCTACTTCCACCACCACGCCGTTGTGCTGCTGGATCTCCATCAACCTCTCCTCCCCCCTTGCTGGATCAAGAAGGAGGAGACGTCGCTGCTCCATACGTGTGTTGAACGCGGAGCTGCCGTCCGTTCGGCGCTAGGATCATCGGTGATTTGGATCACGACGAGTACGACTCCATCAACCTCGTTCTCTTGAACGCTTCCGCGTGCGATCTACAAGGGTATGTAGATCCACTCCTCCCTTGTTGCTAGATGACTCCATAGATAGATCTTGGTGACACGTAGGAAAATTTTGAATTTATGCTACGTTACCCAACAATCCGAATACGGCTGCGCTACATAAGTGACCGGAAAACGGTCCTTCGTGTTATACGGAAGAAATCGCTAAAGATTTTAATAAGTCATCGAGTGGTTGACCATCTCTTGCCGCATCATGACAGTCAATTTTCGGCTTTCTCTATTGAGGTGCTTAACCAGTGAACCGGAAAGACAATCGCAGTAGTTCTCCCTTTACTACCCTAGCCGATAGAGCGGAACGTAAGGTAGTAAGCATAGGAGCCGGGCAACCCAACTATTGACCAAAGACATGATTTGGAGCTGATGCATATAATGCCAAAACTCGTGACGCCGAAGTATGTTGTAGAGATGTTCGGACTTCTTGGCAATTTAATATGTTGCCGTATGGAGCCCCTGGCAATTGGTGCCGAGGTGTATATGTGAAACCACCGAAAAGGTAAAATACAGTTCTATGAGGAAAAAAATAACTACCGAAGACGGATTATGTCCACTGGAATCTGATTGATACGTCGAGCGCAATCTTATAGATTATAACACCTCTACCCGGGTCATTTTACATGCCAGGGGTCGAAGGCTGAGAAAAAAGGCTATATCCATGTTTTAAATAGAGTGTTTGGTCTACAAAAAAAATCTTTTGGACCTCCTGTCGCACGTCTGCGCTGCCTTTGCCTTAGCGAAGAGGATTCCTTAAAAGGAGCAATCTTTGGTTGCCTGGATGAAACTGGGCTCCGAAAGAGTCCTTACAGGCCCATAGGGCAAACAGGTTTTGATTCATCTGTGACAAAAGATAAGAAATAGTTTTAAAAAGAAGGGAGAAAAGCTGTAGGAGGACGAACCGTGCTGTAGGTCTATCCGCATTGTGCCTCCACCGATGACCAAGGTATTTTAAGTGCATAATTATGCATGCGCGATGTGAACTTCGCGGGCGTATGCGGCGAACGACAGAGCCGGAACTGCTAATCCAGCTCAGAAATTGACCGGTCTTGTGTAGTAGAGGCCGGTGGTTTAATGGCCGATAAGGTATGCTGTTTAACGAGTCTTCTTTGTACTCCGGCTGTGATGGCCGTGGTATACTCCTCAGAACGGATGGGTTGTTCCATTTTTCCAGTGATCGTTATGATGCCGCGTGGACCAGGAATCTTAAGCTTTAGATAGGCGTAGTGTGGGACCGCATTGAAACGAGCGAGCGCGGTCCGCCCAAGCAGTGCATGGTATCCACTGTAGAACCGAACAATATCGAAGATCAAGGCTTCGCTTCGAAAGTTGTCCAGCAAACCGAACATGACTTCCAGTGTGATTAAGCTCGTACAGTGAGCTTCTTCGTCGGGTATTACACCATTAAAAGTAGTTGTGGTGGGCTGGATCCTTGAGGGATCAATGCCCATTTTGCGAACAGTGTCTTGATAGAGCAAATTAAGGCTACTGCCGCCGTACAGAAGGACTCGTGTGAGATGGAATCCATCAATGATTGGGTCGAGGACTAAAGCACCGAACCCTTGTGACAGATACCTGTTGGGTGGTCATTGTGATCAAAAGTGATCGGACAGGCTGCCCATGGGTTAAATTTTGGTACGACCGGCTTTATGGTGTAGTCTTCTAGTGTTACGCGCTCGCGCTCCCTCATAGGGATATGCGTCACAGATATCATATTTACTATTTTTACTTCAGGGGGAAATTGCTTTTGTCCCCCGGTGTTTGGCTGGCGAGTCTCCTCGTCTTCGTTGTCACTAGGAGGCCCCTTCCCTTTGTGTTTGGCGTTGAGCTTGCCTGCTTGTTTGAAAACCCAACAATTTTTGTTGGTATTGTTGGCGGGTTTATCAGGGTTGCCATGAATTTGACAGGGCCGATCCAATATCCTGTCTAAAATAGATGGCCATCTTTGTTTGCCTTAAATGGCTTCTTCCGCTGACCGGGTTTGGAACCAATGAATCCGGCGTTGACCGTCGTGTCTCGGGTTCCTACATTATTGTTTTGACGCTTGTTTTTATTGCGTCGAGGCTTTCCATTGTCGTCCCTGACCTCAGAGGTGCCAAGATCGCTGGTGCTATTGTCTTGGCGGGCCAGCCAGTTGTCTTCTCCTGTGTAGAAGCGGGTCATCAGTGCGGTAAGAGCTCCCATAGACTTTGGTTTTCCTTAGCCGAGGTGACGGGCCAGCCATTCATCTCGAACGCTATGTTTAAAAGCCGCTAGGGCTTCGGCGTCCGGACAGTCGACGATTTGATTCTTTTTAATTAAGAACCTAGTCTAGAGCTTTCTGGCAGACTCTCTGGGCTGCTGGATGATGTGACTGAGGTCATCAGCATCCGGAGGCCGGACATAGGTACCTTGAAAGTTGTCACGAAAGGCGTCTTCTAGGTATTCCCAATTGCCAATAGAGTTTTTTGGAAGGCTGTTTAGCCAGTGCTGGGCTGGTCCCTTTAATTTTAATGGGAGGTATTTGATGGCATGAAGATCATCACCGCGGGCCATATGAATATGGAGAAGAAAATCCTCAATCCATACCGCGGGATCTATTGTTCCATCATACGATTCGATATTCATAGGTTTGAACCCTTCTAGGAATTCATGCTCCATTACTTCATCAGTGAAGCAGAGGGGGTGTGCGGCGCCTCTATATCGGGTCAAGTCGCGACGCAGCTCGGATGGAGTCCTTCTGCGGTTTTCGGCCCGGGCGTGATTATGCTTGTTACGTCCGGCTAGATAGCCGTCGTCGCGCGTCGGTGCATGCCCCCGTGATCCGTAGATTGATCTGGTCTGACCTGCTCTATTGTCCAGGTCTTGCCGCAGGTCATATGTATATCCCTGAGCTGTTATGTCTCTACCTTTACGGCGAGGTAGTATGGGCCGGTGATCGGCTTGAGTTGCCGTTTTGTCCCGGCCATGTGGTGGTCATTCAGCCACATTACGTGTTGCTGGTACGGGCTCAAGTGCCTCGTCATCGAATTGAGGTAGCAGTTTACGCTTCGGGTAACTTTTGGTTGGGCGCATGAGGCCGTATTCCTCGGCTGCCAGGACATTAGTCCATCTGTCATTGAGTAGATCTTGATTAGCTTGAAGTTGTTGTTGTTTCTTTTTCAGACTCCTTGCAGTGGCTATTAGCCGTTTCTTAAGGCGCTCCTGCTCGAGAGGTTCCTCAGGCGCGATAAAGTCTTCGTCGCCGAGGCTCACCTCATCATCAGAGAGTGGAAGGTAATTACTATCCTCCGAGTCTTCATTTGCGGCCTGTTCGTCAGGGCTAACTTGCCCATCCTCTCAATCGTCTTATTCAGAGTTTTGCTCGATGGGGTTTTCTTTGTCTTTGGCATCGTCCGGAGTATTGTTGTCTCTCGTGCCGGTATTTTTGTCTTTGCTGCGGCATGATTTAGAGCGGCGCCGTCGGCGTTTTGGATGTACCTCGGCAGGTTTATCCTCTAATGGATTTTTCTTATTATCGCCGTCACCCTCTGTCGGATTTCGGGTTCTGGCAGACCCTTGAGGTTCGAACACTAGGGTGCGCGCGGAGATCTCTCCCCTACCAATCTACGTCCGATCCTCTCGTGCAAACTAAGATGAAAATGATGAACAACACAGGAGACATGAGGTTTATACTGGTTCGGGCCACCGTTGTGGTGTAATACCCTACTCCAGTGTGTGGTGTGGTGGATTGCCTCTGGGGCTGATGATGAATAGTACAAGGGAAGAACAGCCTCGCGAGAGGTGTTCTTGAGCTGGTGCGATGAACTGCTAGGGTGAGTTCAGTCGCCTCTTCATGTCTCTCTCTCTGCTAGGGTTCTACCAGATTTCCAGCCATCGCTCTACTCTGTGGTGGCTAGCTCTATTTATAGAGGCCCTGGGCCTCTCCCCAAATAATGAGCGGGAAGGGCGCCAACAATTGGCCATTTTGAAGGGGAACATCTAGTACAAGTTATCCTGACCAAAGGTGGTCTTCGGCTGCCAAAAGCACTGGTGATGACACCGTCTTGGGCTCCACGGTGACCTCCATCATGCCGCTCTGCTGGTCTTGGTCTCGTTGCACCGGAATGGCAACCTTTTCCTGATGCCTTGGCCTGTGCTTGCCCCCTTCGCACCAAAGGGGAAACAAGGACCCTGCGCAGGTCGGCGCCCGCCTGGCGCCCGCCTGGCCTTGATCGTCATGGCTTGCGTCATGGGATCCTCGCGTGGTACCCCTGCCATGATCTCTCCGCCTCCTCGCTAGCCTGCCTGATGAGGCTGCCTCTGAGGAAGCTTCCTGTCGTCCGCCCCGCGAGGCTTGGCCCCTCGCGAGGGTCTTGAGCTTGGACTGATGAAGATGGGCCGCGCTGGGCCCCCACCTGAGCCATGCTGTAGGCAGGCAAGTCTGGGGACCCCCGTTCCCAGAACGCCGACAGTAGCCCCCAAGCCCAAGGCGCACGCGGGCTTGGCTTAGCAGAGAAGCGAAGGGGCAAGTGTGAAGCGCCGCGGGCCCTAACAGCCTGCGGCCTTGGGCGCCGCGTGGCGGTTGATTGGACGTGGGCGTCTGCACTTCCCACGATGCCTCGGCAACTGCACGACTTGACAAGTTCCTGCATGTAGAGATATGGGTCATGATTACCTGAGGTCATGGTGCTCGGCGGTTGGCCTTCCCCGGCTATAAGTACGGGGCTGCGTGAGCTTCGCCAGTTCACCCCTTTCCGTTACTCCTCCTCTTCTTCTTCCTCATCCTTGCTTCCTCTTGCACCAATGGCACCGATCCGCCGGTTTTCAGCCGAGGAGAAGGGAAAGGCCCCCAAAGAGGGTCCTGACCCCCTCCCGCCGAAGAAGCGGCCAATCCTCTTTCGCCGGGACGAAGGCGCCTGGCAGGAGGTGTCGAGGCCGTGGTACGAGCGGCCGTCGCCTGGGTTTCCGCTGCCCTTGTACGCCCGCGTCGTAGGCCCCAGGGCGGAGGGCGCTGAGCAACACCCACAGCGTCGCCGCCGACGCCGGCGAGTCACAGTGGTGTGCGTCGTCCCCCCTGGAGTCCACGCGGAGCGCTCCTCTCATGAGCTTGTGCTCCACGCCGCCATGCCTCCAACTTCGTGGATCCGCCTTCCTCCCTCCTTCGCCTTCGAGATGCCGCTGAGCGGGGCCTTGGAGCTCTGGCTGCAGCACGCCGACTGTGGCACCCCTGCAACCGGAGTGGAGGTCGCAGTCGTTGCTCCGGGCAAGGTCTTCATGACCCGGGGCTGGGGTGAGATTGCCCGGGTCTATCGCGCGGACGGCGCGTTGGTAATCCATCTTGAATACGACGGCGCCTCCTTGATGTTCTTCAAGGTCTTTGATGCAGAAGGACGCCGGCTGTAATGCTGCCCTAAGGGAAGCGGCAAGGGTAACGAACTCGCGAGGACCAGCCCCGCCCGTTGGTCCTCCTGCAGCTCCTCAGGCAGCAGTGGAGGGACTGAGGGCTTCAGCGGCTCCCCCGAACTCCTCGCGATCCCAGAGACGATCGACGACAGCTACAAGCCTCCGAGCCCGCGCCGCGCTCGGAGTGGGGCAGCTGCATCGAGCCGCCGACGCCACTGATCTGGATGGGATTGGCGCCGTCACTGGGCAGCCCACTATTGATGATGGCGTCGCTTGGGGAGGTGCTAGCAAGTAGCGTCCCTTAGGGTTAGCACCCTTTGTTTCCTGCGAGGAATTAAAGCAACACCCCGCGGGCATGTAAGGCGTCTGCTGTGCCTTTTGTAAATACTACATCCTTAATATGAATTGGCGTGAGGTGTCCGTTCTGTCCCGGCTAAGCTCCCCCTTTCTATCCTCACGAGGACTTGGCGCTCTACGCTGACAGGTCCTAGTCCCCAGGCAAGCTTCAGCCGTCGCTGGTATGCCAGGTCGCGATGCCGTGGTCAAGGCCAGGAGGTGAGTGGCCCGAGGTCCAGTAAGAGCCCCCAAGTCGCGATGCTCGAGAGGTCCCCTTTAGCGCTCAAGCAATCCTTGCTGGGAGAGAAAGGAAGGTAGCGTCGTCGTGACAGAGTTGCACTGGGTGGGGATTTAGCGTTGCGTTGGTCTAGCTCTTGCGAGGGCGCGACTTATCTTGTGCGTCTGACGTAGTTCCTCGGAGAGGTGCACGGCCCGAGAGGCGGTGGCCGAGGTACTGCTGGGTGAGGCCCTCGCGAGCTTCTTCCCACTCTCCCGCACTTTCCTCAACGCTCTACGTCCTCAGGTCCCGGCCCTCGAGCGAGCTCAGCCGCCGCTGGTATGACAGGTCGCGATGCTGTGGGTCAAGGCCAGGGGGTGAGGGCTGGAGAGCCAGTAGGAGCCCATGAGTCACGATGCTCAGGTACCCCCCCCCTTTAATGTGCAAGCGGTCCGTGCCGAAGAGTGGGAGAGAGAGCTCACGATGCCCCCAACGTTGCTCTTGGAGTAGGTCCTGCACACCAATCATGAGGAGAAACAAGGCCTATCGTTACGGTCGCCGGCCAACCTATGGTCACTCTGAGGGAGTGGTCAGGGCACTGAGGGCCTGGTGAGGTGGCGCCGTGCGGGGCTGCCGCGGCCAGAGCTCGACCACTCAGGTTTATCAACGCTGCAGGGACGGACCCGTGCGCACGCGTCGTGCCAGAGCGAGCGGCTCTTCAGATAGGCGTCGATCGAGCAGGTGATTAGGTCAGGTATGTTAAGCACATAGGAAATCCAATTTCAAGCAGGCGCAGGTAAAAGCAACCGCCGCTGGGTCAGGCCCGAGCGGCATGGGGATGATGCAGCCCGAGGGGCACCCCCAACAAGGTAAATAAAGAGCATAACCAAAATGGATACATGCCGCAGGGACGGACCCGTGCGGCCTGGGAATGGTGCAGCCCTGTGGGCACTCCCAGCTGAAGGTAGAACTCTGAAAGATGTCACCTGGTGTTGTTGAAGATGAAGTGATGCTGAGGAAGTGAGCGATGCGCGGTGAAGACATCGGCCCTCATGAGCCCCCAGGCCCAGGGGCCTCGGGAGGCTCCGGTGGTACGTGCAGGTCTTCGGGGACCATCGCCACCTCCGCTAGGACCACGCGATGCCTGACCTCTTGAGCCTCCAGAATGCTCCTCAACAGGCGCTGATGTGCGGCGACCGCGCTCGGCAGGCCGAAGGGCATGCGAACATAGCTGTGAGGTGGTCCCTCGCAGCGCCCTACGGCCGAAGGCCATAGGCGCTCCTGGGACGCGGCTCGGTTGAGCCCTGGTACGTCGATGCAGATGCGCAGCCCTCCATCCTCGCCTGGATGTGGGGCCACGGTAGGTAAGCAGCGGCTGCCGCGCATGACTCCAGACTCTTGTAGCTCATGGGTGTTCCTTGCGATGAACTCCTGAGGGTTTGGTCTCCTCTGACTTGTGCCTTCCTGAGGGAAGCGTGCTTGAAAGAACCCCTCCAAGTGGTGCCTGAGCTCCTCCCCCGCGACCTTGGCAAGGTCGGAGGCTCTCCAAGAGAGAGCCCCCGAGCCCTGCCTGAGGAGGGCGCCGGGTGCGCCTTCCTATGCATGAGAGGGCGGCGCTCCCTGATCGGGCGCGAATCCTGACGCAATACCTCCGGAGGTGCCTGCCTCCTTGTGGCTCGGGCCAGGTGAGGTCTTCTTCTTCTTGAGGGTCGCCTCAGGAGGCCTCCCGCTCCCGTGATCTGGATCTTCAATTGCTGCGGCTTGGAACACACGCTCAAGTGAGCACACTGCGTCCCTTTCTTCACAGGGTACCGTGATGACTCCACTGCTTCCTGGCATCTTGAGGACATTGTAACCATGGTGAGTCACTGCCATAAACTTGGCTAGGGCTGGGTACCCGAGGATGGCGTTGTACGGCAGGCGGATGTGAGTGACGTCAAAGTCGATGAGCTCGGTGCGGTAGTTGTTGCGTTGCCCGAAGGTGACCGGAAGGCAAACCTGCCCAATTGGAACAATGGAACCATCGGTGACTCCTGAGAAAGGCTTGGTTGGTTGAAGCTGGTCATACGGCACTTGGAGATTTTCAAACGTCTCGACGGATAGGACGTTGAGTCCTGCCCCGCCATCGATGAGGGTCCTGGTGACCTGCACGTTGCTGATGACTGGGGAGCAAAGCATCGGGAGGACTCCGGCCGTTGCCGCACACTTGAGCTGGTCGGCGGAACTGAACGTGATCGCGCACGAAGACCACCTGAGAGGGCGTGTGGCCTCAAGCTTGGGAGGGACTACATTCACCTCGCGAGCAAACTACTTGAAGATGCGCTGTGAGGCTGGGGCCTGAGCGCCACCCAAGATGCAAGCAATTGCACGCAGCTCTTGGAAGCCCCCAGCCCCATCGTCTTGGTGTTGGTCTTCGTTCCTCCTTGGTAGAGGCGGCAGAGGAGGGAGGCCTGCGTTGCCGTGCGGGTGGCCCTCACGAGGCTGGTCCCTCCAGCCTCCCTCGCAAGGCTGGTCCTGCCAGCGGTCCTTGCGAGGGCGGTCACGCCATCCCTGGCGAAGGCCACGGTCTTCCCATTGTCCGCCACCTCTTCCTCCTCCTCGGCCATAGCCCCTGTCATTGCGCTCTGGGCGTCGGCCGATTCGCCCATCTCGCGCGGCTTTGAGCTCTTAACATTCGTTGGTGTTGTGGGTGTGGAGGTCGTGGTACACGCAGTACCGTCTGCCCTTGGATGACTCAGGCTGATCCCTGCCTCACTTGGTGTCCGGTTCCGCTGCTAGCACGGCAGCCCCCTTGCGCTTCACGTCTTTGGCCTTGAGCTTCTTTTCTTCCGGGTCGGCTGCCGGGAGCTCGAGGAGGGAGAGACGCCCTTCCTCAGCCCTGGCGCACTTGGTCGCCAAGTTGAACAGCTCTAGGGATGTGCACAGGTCTTCATGGATTGCTAGCTCTTCCTTCATCTTGACGTCGCGCACGCCGTCGGAGAAGGCTGAGATGATAGCTTCTTCAGTTACCTTGGGGATCTTGAGGCGAGCTTAGTTGAAGTGCTGGATGTACTTCTGCAGGGTTTCTCCCGGCTGTTGCTTGATGCGGCACAGGTCGCTCACGGCTGGGGGCCGGTCGCGAGTGCCCTGGAAGTTGGCGATGAAGCGGGTGCGCATCTCACTCCAGGAGGAGATCGTGCCAGGAGCCAGGTTCAGGAGCCAGGTGCGGGCGCCATCCTTGAGCGCCATGGGGAACCAATTCGCCATGACCTTTTCGTCTCCGTTGGCGGCTACGATACCCAGCTCGTAGAGCTGCAGGAACTCCGCGGGGTCCACTGTGCAATCGTAGCGGGGAGGGAGGTCAGGCTTGAACTTGCCTGGCCATGTGACGCCGCGCAGCTCGGGGGTGAAGGCGAGGCAGCCCGCCATGGCCACCGGCGCCCTTTGCTGGGGCTGGACTTGTTCTTGCGGGTCACCACGCGCTGCCACTGGGAGCAGCGCGGGGTCTCGTCATGGAGGCGCTGGGGCGCGATCTTGGCGCGCCGGCGCTGGGAGCGCGCGAGCACCTTCCCGGGGACGTGGGATCTCTTGGCAGCTCCCTTCCTACCGCGCAGGCGCCGGACATGGAGGGTCCCGCCCTGGGGCTGCACGCCTTGGAGCCAAGGCACCTTCTTGGGGAGGAGGCGGCGGAAGCACATCCTGATCCTCGCCCCCTGCACGGGACGGATGGCGAAGCAGCGAGAGGGACCGCAAGGGGAAGCCCCCTGCGGCACTGACGAGCTCGGTGATGCGGGTGAGCCAGTCCTCGTAGAGGTCGTCGACGGGGCGATAGTGCAGGAGCTCCCGCGCCAAGAGCAGTGAGGCGTGCGCATCCATGGGTGCGCGACGGGCGTGGGATGACGAGCCAGCTGGAGTCAGCGACGGGGTGGCGGTGCGGCCATCCCGCCGCACCAAAGGATGCTGGGACGAGGCCTGCTGCTCGTTCCCCACCGGGCCGGTGGCGGCGTTGGCGGCGAGTGACGGGGAACGACGAGGGGGGCCGCCAATGGGCGCCGTCTGGGCGATGCGAGTGGCGCGAGCAGCCCGGCGCTCGGCGTGAGCCCGACGAGCGTCAGCCATGGACACGACGGAAGATCACACGCGAACAGCGGAAGAAAGATTCCGGCGCACCCCTACCTGGCGCGCCAAATTTCGAATTTCGGGTTCGGGCAGACCCTTGAGGTTCGAACACTGGGGTGCGCGCGGAGATCTCTCCCCTACCGATCTACGTCCGATCCTCTCGTGCGAACTAAGATTAAAATGATGAACAACACAGGAGACACGAGGTTTATACTGGTTCGGGCCACTGTTTTGGTGTAATACCCTACTCAAGTGTGTGGTGTGCTGGATTGCCTCTGGGGCTGATGATGAATAGTACAAAGGAAGAACAGCCTCGCGAGAGGTGTTCTTGAGCTAGTGCGATGAACTGCTAGGGTGAGTTCAGTCGCCTCTTCCTCTCTCTCTCTCTCTCTGCTAGGGTTCTACCAGATTTCCAGCCGTCGCTCTACTTTGTGGTGGCTAGCTCTATTTATAGAGGCCCTGGGCCTCTCCCCAAATAATGAGCGGGAAGGGCGCCAACAATTGGCCATTTTGAAGGGGAACATCTAGTACAAGTTATCCTGACCAAAGGTGGTCTTCGGCTGCCAAAAGCACTGGTGATGACGTCGTCTTGGGCTCCATGGTGACCTCCATCCTGCTGCTGGTCTTGGTCTCGTTGCACCGGAATGGCAACCTTTGCCTGATGCCTTGGCCTGTGCTTGCCCCCTTTGCACCAAAGGGGAAACAAGGACCCTGCGCAGGCCAGCGCCCACCTGGCCTTGATCGTCATGGCTTGCGTCATGGGATCCTCGCGTGGTACCCCTGCCTTGATCTCTCCGCCTCCTCGCGAGCCTGCCTGATGAGGCTGCCTCTGAGGAAGCTTCCTGTCGTCCGCCCCGTGAGGCTTGGCCCCTCACGAGGGTCTTGAGCTTGGGCTGATGAAGATGGGCCGCGCTGGGCCCCCACATGAGCCACGCCGCAGGCAGGCAAGTCTGGGGACCCCCGTTCCCAGAACGCCGACACCCTCCTTGGGTGTATCCACCATGTACATGTCATACGAAGAGGTGGCCGTCCAGCGTCCATTAAACGGCGGGTTTTGGGCATGCTTTCTCCGGCATTGTCGTCCATACCATCGATGTCTTCGGAGCCGTAATCGAGCATGTAGTTAAGTTCTCGACAGTGGCGATGAAGTGGGTGGTGGGTGGGACATAAAATTCCCCATTCTCAGCCCCTAGTCCGGGATGGGCGTAGTTCGGACGTTGCTCCTTCGTAATGACGAGGGATCGCATCAAGTCCAGAGCCTCGCTTAAAGGCGAGGTTTGGCCAGGGAGAAGAGAATCCGTGGAGTATAGTGGGAAGGGGATTCCTCGGGCGATCTCACACGACGCGGACTCCGAGAGTTCGGAGCCAGTGTCCGGGGAAGAGTCCGGCTTTGTGATGGTTGCCAGCGACACTGCTTCCTCCGGCTCTCCCGTACTGGGCTTAGTGGCCACAGATAGTCCGGCGGGTTTAGAAATCCCGTCTTCGGACCTAGCGACGCACTCCGGCTCCAAGGCCAGAGCGGAGGTTGGGGTCGTGAATCCTTGGAAGATCAAGTCTCCTCGGATGTCAGCGAAATAATCCAAGTTTCCAAAACTAATCTGGTGACGGGGGCGTAGCTGTCGATCTGCTCTAGATGATGAAAGTGCAATTATCCCTGGGTGGTTTTGGTAATTCTTAACAACATATAGCTCATTAAGCTAATGCTATTTGAAGATAAATATTTCATGAAAGCTCAATGATTGGCATGGCATGGATTAGAAAGTGCACCCCCTCAAAATGCTAAGGACAAAATATTGGCTCAAGCTCAAAGCACAAGACTCTACACTTTTTCATTTTAGTGATCCAATATCACATTGAGTCCATAGGAAAAGCCAATACTATTAAAAGGGGATGAGGTGTTGCTTAATGAGTTACTTGCTCAAAATGCTTAGTGATATGCTCCAAAAACCCTCAACTACTTTCTCATATCCACATATGTCCCTAACCAAAAGTCAAAGTCGGCCCCACCGAAATCTTCTATCCGGTGCCACCGAGTTCATTTGACATAGCCATTGCCACAAACCCTAATCGATTCGGTCTCACCGATAGGGATCTCGGTCTCACCGAGATGGGATTGCAAAATCTCTGTTTCCGTTCGTAACGTTTCGGTCTAACCAAAATGAGTGATCGGTCCCACCGAGATTGCAATGCAAACTCTCTGTTTCCCCTTCGTAATGTTTCAGTCTAACCGAGATGAGTGAATCGGTCCCAGTGAGTTTGCCTGGCCAACTCTCTGTTTGCCTATTACCAAAATTGATCCCTCCGAGTTCGTGCAATCGATCTCACTGAGATTAGTTATGCCCTAACCCTAATGGAATCGGTCCCACCGAGTTGACATGTCGGTCCCACTGAAAACCCTAACGGTCACATTATGAACTAAATCGGTCTGACCGAGTGTATGATTCGGTCCCACCGAGTTTGGTGATTTGTGTGTAACGGTTAGATTTTGTGTGGAGGCTATTTATACCCCTCCACCCACTCTTCATTCGTGGAGAGAGCCATCAGAATATGCCTACACTTCCAACATACATTTTTTGAGAGAGAATGACCTACACTTGTGTTGAGGTCAAGATATTCCATTCCAACCACATAAATCTTGATCTCTAGCCTTTGTCAAGTTGCTTTCCACTCAAATCATCTTTCTACCAAATCCAATCCTATGAGAGAGAGTTGAGTGTTGAGGAGACTATCATTTGAAGCATAAGAGCAAGGAGTTCATCATCAACACACCATCTATTACCTTTTGGAGAGTGGTGTATACTAGATTGGTTAGGTGTCACTTGGGAGCCTCCGTCAAGATTGTGGAGTTGAACCAAGGAGTTTGTACGGGCAAGGAGATTGCCTACTTCATGAAGATCTACCCTAGTGAGGCAAGTCCTTCGTGGGCGATGGCTATGGTGGGATAGACAAGGTTGCTTCTTCGTGGACCCTTCGTGGGTGGAGCCCTCTGTGGACTCGCGCAACCATTACCCTTCGTGGGTTGAAGTATCCATCAACGTGGATGTACGATAGCACCACCTATCGGAACCACGCCAAAAATATCCGTGTCTACATTGCGTTTGCTCCCTCCAAACTCCTCCCTTTACCTTCATATGCAATTGTTTTACATTCCGCTGCTATACTCTTAGAATTGCATGTGTAGGTTGATTACTTGTTTGTGCTAAGTTGCTAAAATCTGCCAAGACTTAAAATTGGGAAAAGGCTAGATTTTTACTTGGTCAAGTAGCCTAATCACCCCCCCCCCTCTAGACATACTTTCGATCCTACAAGTGTTATCAGAGCTTTGGTCTCCATTTGCCTTGATTTCCATAGCTTTTGGTGATCATAGCCTTGGTTTCACAACCTAGGAGAGTATGGTGTCTAGTGAGGGAAATTACCACCGTAGAGGTCCTTACTTTGATGGTACTAATTTTTCTAGTTGGAAGCATAAGATGAAAATGCATATTGTTTGATATAACCCCGCCGTTTGGGCTATTGTGTGTATTGGCTTGCAAGGTGAATTCTTTGATGGGAGAGAACCAAACCGTGAAGCTACCGCGGAAGAGTTGAAGATGCTGCAATACAATGCTCAAGCTTGTGATATTCTCTTCAACGGATTGTGCCCTGAAGAATTCAACAAAATCAGCCGTCTTGAGAATGCAAAGGAAATTTGGGATACTTTGATTAATATGCACGAAGGTACCGACTCTGTCAAGGAATCCAAATTGGATGTGCTTCAAAGTCAACTTGACATGTTCAAAATCAAGGATGGTGAAGGTGTCGCTGGAATGTACTCTAGGCTTGCTCTCATCACAAATGATATTGTCGGCTTAGGAAGTGAAGAGATGACTGATAGATTCATCATCAAGAAGATCCTAAGAGCCTTGGATGAAAAATATGATACCGTGTGCACATTGATCCAAATGATGCCAAATTACAAAGATCTCAAGCCAACGGAAGTCATCGGAAGGATTGTTGCTCATGAGATATCACTCAAGGATAAGGAAGAGCTTCACAACAAGTCAAGTGGTGCTTACAAAGCCTCATGTGATGCTCCCACATCATCAAGTGAGAAACAAACCTTCAACGAAGAATTGAGCCTAATGGTGAAGAACTTCAACAAGTTTTACAAGAATAGAAGCAAGGAAAGAAGTTCCAAGACAAGGTCCTACAATGACAAAAGATCTTCTAGTCGTGAGCGAAATTGCTACAGTTGTGGAAGACCCGGACACTATTCCAATGAGTGTACGGCTCCCTACAAAATAAGAGAAGATTCTCCCTACAAAATAAGTAGAAGAGAAGAATCACCACCAAGAGAGAGAAGGAGTAGAGATGACCGTTATGAACGAAGAACATCACGGAGAAGCAAGGATTCGGAAAGGAAGGACAAGTCATCAAAGAGCTACACAAAACGAAGACATCAAGCTCATGTTGGTGAAGTTATCACTCTGACTCCGAATATACTCAAGATGAAGGTGTTGCCGGTCTAGCACTTGTGTCAACTAACTCCTTCGACATATTTGAGTCACCAAATGAAGGAATTGGAAGATGCTTCATGGCTAAAGGCCCAAAGGTATCACACCCCGAGTATGTTGATTTCAATAGTGATGAAGATGATTTGCTAGGTGATGATGATTTACTTGTTGACAACTCTAGTTATGAAAACCATGATGAACTTGCTACTAATCATGCTAATCAAGATAAAACGAATGACAATGATAAGAAGGAGATTGAGCGTCTAACTAAAGAACTAAAAGCTCTTAGTTAGCTCATGAAACTACTTTGGAAGATCATCGAGAACTTTTAAAGACTCGTGAGAAGCTACGTTTTGACAAGCTCAACCTTGAGCAAGAGCATGAGTTCTTAAAAGCAATCAATGATGATCTTCGCAAGAAAAGTTGTTCTTACATTGCCAAACATTTACTCTTGTCTACTTACATGCCACAAGTTAAATCTAGCAACAAGAACAAGAAAGATTCTTCTTCTAGTAGTAACAACAATCATGTTAAATCCAATGATGTTGCTTCTAGTAGTTCTCTTGATTCCACTAATGATTCTCTTAGCCAAGTTACACATGAGCAAGAAAATAGCTTATTGAAGGGGATTATAGAGAAAGGTGTTTACAAGAGCCTTGCCGGGAAGTAAGAAATTTGAGGAAATTGTACGCAAGGAAGGAAGACACCGGAAGAATCAAGGTGTTGGCTTTGAACGAAAGTTCAATGCCAGTGGAGTTGAGTGGGAAGAAGATCAATACCACAAGACGAAGTTCGTTTCTCAACAAGAGAAGTATGATGCTACTTCTTTCCAAGGAACACAAGCTCAAGATGATCTTTCTGAAGGAAATATGCCCTAGAGGCAATAATAAAGTTATTATTTATTTCCTTAATTCATGATAAATGTTTATTATTCATGCTAGAATTGTATTAACCGGAAACATAATACATGTGTGAATACATAGACAAACATAGTGTCACTAGTATGCCTCTACTTGACTAGCTCATTGATCAAAGATGGTTAAGTTTCCTAACCATAGACATACAACCCATTAACGGTGGCGCAAAGGGCGCACTCTCGCGCTAGCCACGTCGTCACAAGAAGATAAAAAGGAAAACAAGGTCCATGCTCCCGCACAGCTTGCTCAATCCCCTTTCTCCTCTTGCTTTCCTGTCTCTCTCTCCACAAAACACCGCCGCCGCCGCCACCGCTGATTCCTCCTGGGCATGGCCGTCTCCGGCGCCGCCGTCAATAGAGGGGACTCCACCTTGCCCCACTCTACCGATTTCCCGCCCTAGCCGCTGCTCTACGTCCCCGTTTGCACCCACACAGATAATCCTAGAGAGTAGGTCGTGGGGGAGGACGGAGAAGAGGTCATGGGGGAGGAAGAATAGGAGGACATGGAGGTCACGGGGGAGGAAGAAGATTGCCCCCTCATTCCCGAAGTTGGTCTTCGCATCAACTGCGCTCGCTCCGCCTTTGCTTCCAGCGACCACGCCCGCCACAGTCTGGTGAGCTTCTTCTCATGTCATGTTCCTGTACCATTTGGTGGCCTCTCTCCCTTCTCGTTTCAAGAGAGGAGTCAAGTACTGGCTGGGTTTTTGTAAATAGGTTGTTGGTTTCTTCTCGTGGAGTAGATTCTCAAGTCTAGCTAGGTTCCAAATAAATTTTGGGTTAGTCTTGTTATGTTGGTACCTTGCTGTCCTGGAGATTTGGATCTAGCTAGGTTTTTACATAGTATGTATTTGTGATAATTGACTACAACAGGACACTTGAAAGTAAATCTAATTCTAAGAGAATGTCTTGTACAACCTGCCATGCGTCTGCAATTAACAAGAATGAAACTACAAACAGGCTATATAGATTTGACCATTTTCTTTTTTGCATAACTGATTTCCTATGATGTTGTATATACTGTTGTTCAAGTAAGTATTAAGAGCAGTACATACTTGTTTCCTATCAAACTGCATCTACCAAGCATTGTACATTTCCCTATTCTCTGTTCTCTGCCAAAAACAGAATAAATTTAGGCTTAAAAGGCCTGTTCGGAGTCCCTCCTACTCCACGACTCCGCTCCCGGAGCGGACGAAGCAGTAGCTTAACATGTTGGAGCGAGCAAACAGTAGCTCCGCAGATCCTGGTATTTCAAGGAGCGGTGGTTTGCCAAACGGGCCCTTACTATCTAACAATAATTCTTCTGTCCATTCGAAGTGTTGTGATTTCCAAACTGAATATTTTAGCATATTATTTTCACCAAGCATGATGTGATATTGTAGAGTTTTAGGATGATGTGAAGCTCATGGCTGCCATGAACCGACAAGCTTATATATTCTCTTTCTCCTGGTCAAGGCAATTGCAATTACTCATGTGGTTATATAATGCAATATCTAGGATGGACCTTTAGTTGCTGAGACCATCAAATTAGAAAGATGACAAAAATGATCTCATTTTATTTGGATTAATTCCTCGGTTATCATTTTCTGGAATTACTTGCTTTTTAAAAGGACTTTATAAGGTTCTTGGGTTCAGTCGTTCAGTTATCTGTGTCACTATTCCTTATCAAAGCAGCAGCATTTTATTGTTCTCTCATGCTAAGGTCTTCTTGGTTTCTTATCAACGCGAGTCAGCTATAGTCTCATGTTCAATTGCAAGTTTATACTTTTATCATTACAGAGGTGTTGTTGATTCGTTTGATCTCTTGAACAATTGAACAATATTTACTTGTTTACAGTCACACATATCCAATTGGAATGCTATGGCAGGGTTATTAGCCAGGCATGAGGCCTTTTGTCTTCTTAAAAACTATTTGGTTGGAATGATTGATGTGCCATGCCACCGCTGCACTGTAAGACCCCTCAATAGTGATCAATCCCGTGTTTGCTCATACCGATGTTGGGGAACGTAGTAATTTCAAAAAAATTCCTACGCACACGCAAGATCATGGTGATGCATAGCAACGAGAGGGGAGAGTGTGATCTACGTACCCTTGTAGACCGACAGCAGAAGCGTTAGCACAACGCGGTTGATGTAGTCGTAAGTCTTCACGGCCCGACCGATCAAGCACCGAAACTACGGCACCTCCGAGTTTTAGCACATGTTCAGCTCGATGACGATCCCCGGACTCCGATCCAGCAAAGTGTCGGGGAAGAGTTTCGTCAGCACGACGACATAGTGACGATCTTGATGTTCTACCGTCGCAGGGCTTCGCCTAAGCACCGGTACAATATTATTGAGGATTATGGTGGAAGGGGGCACCGCACACGGCTAAGAAAACGATCACATGGATCAACTTGTGTGTCTAGGGGTGCCCCCTGCCCCCGTATATAAAGGAGCAAGGGGAGGAGGCCGGCCGGCCCTATAGGCGCGCCAAGGAGGAGTCCTCCTCCTAGTAGGAGGGGGAAAGGAAGTGGGGAGGGAGAAGGAAAGGGGGGCGCCGCCCCCCCTCTCCTAGTCCAATTCGGACCAGGGGGAGGAGGCGCGCGGCCCACCCTGGCTGCCCTTCTCTCTCTCCACTAAGGCCCATATGGCCCATTACTTCTCCCGGGGGGGTCCGGTAACCCTCCGGTACTCCGGTTTTCTCCAAAATCACCCGGAACACTTCCGGTGTCCGAATATAGCCGTCCAATATATCAATCTTAATGTCTCGACCATTTCGAGACTCCTCGTTATGTCCGTGATCACATCCGGGACTCCGAACTAACTTCGGTACATCAAAACTCATAAACTCATAATATATCTGTCATCGAAACCTTAAGCGTGCGGACCCTACGGGTTCAAGAACAATGTAGACATGACCGAGACATGTCTCCGGTCAATAACCAATGGCGGAACCTGGATGCTCATATTGGCTCCCACATATTCTACGAAGATCTTTATCGGTTAGACCGCATAACAACATACGTTGTTCCCTTTGTCATCGGTATGTTACTTGCCCGAGATTCGATCGTCGGTATCTCAATACCTAGTTCAATCTCATTACCGGCAAGTCTCTTTACTCATTTTGTAATACATCATCTCGCAACTAACTCATTAGTTGCAATGCTTGCAAGGCTTATGTGATGTGCATTACCGAGAGGGCCCAGAGATACCTCTCCGACAATTGGAGTGACAAATCCTAATTCGAAATACGCCAACCCAACATATACCTTTGGAGACACCTGTAGAGCTCCTTTATAATCACCCAGTTACATTGTGACGTTTGGTAGCACACAAAGTGTTCCTCCGGCAAACGGGAGTTGCATAATCTCATATTCATAGGAACATGTATAAGTCATGAAGAAAGCAATAGCAACATACTAAACGATCGGGTGCTAAGCTAATGGAATGGGTCATGTCAATCACATCATTCTCCTAATAATGTGATCCCGTTAATCAAATTACAACACATGTCTATGGTTAGGAAACATAACCATCTTTGATTAACGAGCTAGTCAAGTAGAGGCATACTAGTGACGTTTAGTTTGTCTATGTATTCACACAAGTATTATGTTTCCGGATAATACAATTCTAGCATGAATAATAAACATTTATCATGATATAAGGAAATAAAATAATAACATTATTATTGCCTCTAGGGCATATTTCCTTCAGTCTCCCACTTGCACTAGAGTCAATAATCTAGACTACACAGTAATGATTCTAACACCCATGGAGCTTTGGTGCTGATCATGTTTTGCTCGTGGAAGAGGCTTAGTCAACGGGTCTGCAACATTCAGATCCGTATGTATCTTGCAAATCTCTATGTCTCCCATCTGGACTAGATCCCGGATGGAATTGAAGCGTCTCTTGATGTGCTTAGTTCTCTTGTGAAATCTGGATTCCTTTGCCAAGGCAATTGCACCAGTATTGTCACAAAAGATTTTCATTGGACCCGATGCACTAGGTATGACACCTAGATCGGATATGAACTCCTTCATCCAGACTCCTTTGTTTGCTGCTTCTGAAGCAGCTATGTACTCCGCTTCACATGTAGATCCCGCCACAACGCTTTGTTTAGAACTGCACCAACTGACAGCTCCACTGTTTAATGTAAACACGTATCCGGTTTGCGATTTAGAATCGTCTGGATCAGTGTCAAAGCTTGCATCAACGTAACCATTTACGATGAGCTCTTTTTCACCTCCATATATGAGAAACATATCCTTAGTCCTTTTCAGGTATTTCAGGATGTTCTTGACCGCTGTCCAGTGATCCACTCCTGGATTACTTTGGTACCTCCCTGCTAGACTTATAGCAAGACACACATCAGGTCTGGTACACAGCATTGCATACATGATAGAGCCTATGGCTGAAGCATAGGGAACATCTTTCATTTTTTTTCTCTATCTTCTGCATTGGTCGGGCATTGAGTCTTACTCAATTTCACACCTTGTAACACAGGCAAGAATCCTTTCTTTGCTTGATCCATTTTGAACTTCTTCAAAATTTTGTCAAGGTATGTGCTTTGTGAAAGTCCAATTAAGCGTCTTGATCTATCTCTATAGATCTTAATGCCCAATATGTAAGAAGCTTCACCGAGGTCTTTCATTGAAAAACTCTTATTCAAGTATCCCTTTATGCTATTCAGATATTCTATATCATTTCCGATTAGTAATATGTCATCTACATATAATATCAGAAATGCTACAGAGCTCCCACTCACTTTCTTGTAAATACAGGCTTCTCAAAAAGTCTGTACAAAACCAAATGCTTTGATCACACTATCAAAGCGTTTATTCCAACTCCGCGAAGCTTGCACCAGTCCATAAATGGATCGCTGGAGCTTGCATACTTTGTTAGCTCCCTTTGGATCGACAAAACCTTCCGGTTGCATCATATACAACTCTTCTTCCAGAAATCCATTCAGGAATGCAGTTTTGACATCCATCTGCCAAATTTCATAATTATAAAATGCGGCAATTGCTAACATGATTCGGACAGACTTAAGCATCGCTACGGGTGAGAAGGTCTCATCATAGTCAATCCCTTGAACTTGTCGAAAACCTTTTGTGACAAGTCGAGCTTTGTAGACAGTAATATTACCGTCAGCGTCAGTCTTCTTCTTGAAGATCCATTTATTCTCAATTCCTTGCCGATCATTGGGCAAGTCAACCAAAGTCCTATACTTTGTTCTCATACATGGATCCCATCTCAGATTTCATGGCTTCAAGCCATTTTGCGGAATCTGGGCTCACCATCGCTTCTTCATAGTTCGTAGGTTCTTCATGATCTAGTAGCATGACTTCTAGAACAGGATTACCGTACCACTCTGGTGCGGATCTTACTCTGGTTGATCTACGAGGTTCAGTTGTATCTTGTTCTGAAGTTTCATGATCATTATCATTAGCTTCCTCACTAATTGGTGTAGGTGTCACAGAAACTGGTTTCTGTGATGTACTACTTTCCAATAAGGGAGCAGGTACAGTTACCTCGTCAAGTTCTACTTTCCTCCCACTCACTTCTTTCGAGAGAAACTCCTTCTCTAGAAAGTTTCCGAATTTAGCAACAAAAGTCTTGCCTTCGGATCTGTGATAGAAGGTGTATCCAATAGTTTCCTTTGGATACCCTATGAAGACACATTTCTCCGATCTGGGTTCGAGCTTATCAGGTTGAAGCTTTTTCACATAAGCATCGCACCCCCAAACTTTCAAAAACGACAACTTTGGTTTCTTGCCAAACCACAGTTCATAAGGCGTCGTCTCAACGGATTTTGATGGTGCCCTATTTAACGTGAATGCGGCCGTCTCTAGAGCATATCCCCAAAACGATAGCGGTAAATCAGTAAGAGACATCATAGATCGCACCATATCTAGTAAAGTACGATTACGACGTTCGGACACACCATTATGCTGTGGTGTTCCGGGTGGCGTGAGTTGCGAAACTATTCCGCATTGTTTCAAATGTACACCAAACTCGTAACTCAAATATTCTCCTCCACGATCAGATCGTAGGAATTTTATTTTCTTGTTACGATGATTTTCAACTTCACTCTAAAATTCTTTGAACTTTTCAAACGTTTCAGACTTATGTTTCATTAAGTAGATATACCCATATCTGCTTAAGTCATCTGTGAAGGTGAGAAAATAACGATACCCGCCATGAGCCTCAACATTCATCGGACCACATACATCTGTATGTATGATTTCCAACAAATCTGTTGCTCTCTCCATAGTACCAGAGAACGGTGTTTTTGTCATCTTACCCATAAGGCACGGTTCGCAAGTACCAAGTGATTCATAATCAAGTGGTTCCAAAAGTCCATCAGTATGAAGTTTCTTCATGCGCTTTACACCGATATGACCCAAACGGTAGTGCCACAAATAAGTTGCACTATCATTATCAACTCTGCATCTTTTGGCTTCAACATTATGAATATGTGTGTCACTACTATCGAGATTTAATAAGAATAGACCACTCTTTAAGGGTGCATGACCATAAAAGATATTACTCATATAAATAGAACAACCATTATTCTCTGATTTAAATGAATAACCATCTCGCATCAAACAAGATCCAGATATAATGTTCATGCTTAACGCTGGCACTAAATAACAATTATTTAGGTCTAATACTAATCCCGAAGGTAGATGTAGAGGTAGCATGCCGACCGCGATCACATCGACTTTGGAACCATTTCCCACGCGCATCGTCGCCTCGTCCTTAGCCAATCTTCGCTTAATCCGTAGTCCCTGTTTCGAGTTGCAAATGTTAGCAACAAAACCAGTATCAAATACCCAGGTGCTACTGCGAGCATTAGTAAGGTACACATCAATAACATGTATATCACATATATCTTTGTCCACCTTGCCATCCTTCTTATCCGCCAAATACTTGGGGCAGTTCCGCTTCCAGTGACCAGTCTGCTTGTAGTAGAAGCACTCAGTTTCAGGCTTAGGTCCAGGTTTGGGTTTCTTCTCTTGAGTAGCAACTTGCTTGTTGTTCTTTTTGAAGTTTCCCTTCTTCTTTCCTTTGCCCTTTTTCTTTAAACTAGTGGTCTTGTTGACCATCAACACTTGATGCTCCTTCTTGATTTCTACCTCCGCAGCTTTCAGCATTGCGAAGAGCTCGGGAATAGTCTTATTCATCCCTTGCATATTATAGTTCATCATGAAGCTCTTGTAGCTTGGTGGCAGTGATTGGAGAATTCTGTCAATGACGCAATCATCTGGAAGATTAACTCCCAATTGAATCAAGTGATTATTATACCCAGACATTTTGAGTATATGCTCACTGACAGAACTATTCTCCTCCATCTTGCAGCTATAGAACTTATTGGAGACTTCATATCTCTCAATCCGGGCATTTGCTTGAAATATTAACTTCAACTCCTGGAACATCTCATATCTCCATGACGTTCAAAAGTCGTTGAAGTCCCGATTCTAAGCCGTAAAGCATGGCACACTGAACTATCGAGTAGTCATCAGCTTTGCTCTGCCAGACGTTCATAACATCTGGTGTTGCTCCAGCAGCAGGCCTGGCACCCAGCGGTGCTTCCAGGACGTAATTCTTCTATGCAGCAATGAGGATAATCCTCAAGTTACGGACCCAGTCCGTGTAATTGCTACCATCATCTTTCAACTTTGCTTTCTCAAGGAACACATTAAAATTCAACGGAACAACAGCACGGGCCATCTATCTACAATCAAACATAAACAAGCAAGATACTATCAGGTACTAAGTTCATGATAAATTTAGGTTCAAGTAATCATATTACTAAAGAACTCCCACTTAGATAGACATCCCTCTAATCCTCTAAGTGATTACGTGATCCAAATCAACTAAACCATGTCCGATCATCACGTGAGATGGAGTAGTTTCATTGGTGAACATCACTATGTTGATCATATCTACTATATGATTCACGCTCGACCTTTCGGTCTCCATGTTCCGAGGCCATATCTGTATATGCTTGGCTCGTCAAGTATAACCTGAGTATTCCGTGTGTGCAACTGTTTTGCACCCGTTGTATTTGAACGTAGAGCCTATCACACCCGATCATCACGTGGTGTCTCAGCACGAAGAACTTTCGCAACAGTGCATACTCAGGGAGAACACTTCTTGATAATTAGTGAGAGATCATCTTAAAATGCTACCGTCAATCAAAGCAAGATAAGATGCATAAAAGATAAACATCACATGCAATCAATATAAGTGATATGATATGGCCATCATCATCTTGTGCTTGTGATCTCCATCTTCGAAGCACCGTCGTGATCACCATCGTCACCGGCGTGACACCTTGATCACCATCGTAGCATCGTTGTCGTCTCGCCAATCTTATGCTTCCACGACTATCGCTACCACTTAGTGATAAAGTAAAGCATTACAGCGTAATTGCATTGCATACAATAAAGCGATAACCATATGGCTCCTGCCAGTTGCCGATAACTTGGTTACAAAACATGATCATCTCATACAATAAAATTTAGCATCATGTCTTGACCATATCACATCACAACATGCCCTGCAAAAACAAGTTAGACGTCCTCTACTTTGTTGTTGCGAGTTTTCGTGGCTGCTACGGGCTTAAGCAAGAACCAACCTTACCTACGCATCAAAACCACAACGATAGTTTGTCAAGTTGGTGTTGTTTTAACCTTCGCAAGGACCGGGCGTAGCCACACTTGGTTCAACTAAAGTTGGAGAAACTGACACCCGCTAGCCACCTTTGTGCAAAGCACGTCGGGAGAACCGGTCTCGCGTACGCGTACGCGTAATGTCGGTCCGGGCCGCTTCGTCCAACAATACCGCCGAACCAAAGTATGACATGCTGGTAAGCAGTATGACTTATATCGCCCACAACTCATTTGTGTTCTACTCGTGCATATAACATCAACACATAAAACCTAGGCTCGGATGCCACTGTTGGGGAACGTAGTAATTTCAAAAAAAATCCTACGCACACGCAAGATCATGGTGATGCATAGCAACGAGAGGGGAGAGTGTGATCTACGTACCCTTGTAGACCGACAGCGGAAGAGTTAGCACAACGTGGTTGATGTAGTCGTACGTCTTCACGGCCCGACTGATCAAGCACCGAAACTACGCCACCTCTGAGTTTTAGCACACGTTCAGCTCGATGATGATCCCCAGACTCCGATCCAGCAAAGTGTCGGGGAAGAGTTTCATCAGCACGACAGCGTGGTGACGATCTTGATGTTCTACCATCGCAGGGCTTCGCCTAAGCACCGCTACAATATTATCGAGGATTATGGTGGAAGGGGACACCGCACACGGCTAAGAAAACGATCACGTGGATCAACTTGTGTGTCTAGGGGTGCCCCCTGCCCCCGTATATAAAGGAGCAAGGGGAGGAGGCCGGCCGGCCCTATAGGCGCGCCAAGGAGGAGTCCTCCTCCTAGTAGGAGTAGGACTCCTACTAGGAGGGGGAAAGGAAGTGGGGAGGGAGAAGGAAAGGGGGCGCTACCCCCCCCTCTCCTAGTCCAATTCAGACCAGGGGGATGAGGTGCGCGAACCACCCTGGCTGCCCTTGTCTCTCTCCACTAAGGCCCATATGGCCCATTACTTCTCCCGGGGGGGTTCCGGTAACCCTCCGGTACTCCGGTTTTCTCCGAAATCACCCGGAACACTTCCGATGTCCGAATATAGCCGTCCAATATATCAATCTTAATGTCCCGACCATTTCGAGACTCCTTGTTATGTCTGTGATCACATCCGGGACTCCGAACTAACTTCGGTACATCAAAACTCATAAACTCATAATATAACTGTCATCGAAACCTTAAGCGTGCGGACCCTACGAGTTCGAGAACAATGTAGACATGACCGAGACATGTCTCCGGTCAATAACCAATAGCGGAACCTGGATGCTCATATTGGCTCCCACATATTCTACGAAGATCTTTATCGGTCAGACCGCATAACAACATACGTTGTTCCCTTTGTCATCGGTATGTTACTTGCCCAAGATTCGATCGTCGGTATCTCAATACCTAGTTCAATCTCATTACCGGCAAGTCTCTTTACTCGTTTCTTAATACATCATCTCGCAACTAACTCATTAGTTGCAATGGTTGCAAGGCTTATGTGATGTGCATTACCGAGAGGGCCCAGAGATACCTCTCCGACAATTGGAGTGACAAATCCTAATCTTGAAATACGTCAACCCAACATATACCTTTGGATACACCTGTAGAGCTCCTTTATAATCACCCAGTTACGTTGTGACGTTTGGTAGCACACAAAGTGTTCCTCCGGCAAACGGGAGTTGCATAATCTCATATTCATAGGAACATGTATAAGTCATGAAGAAAGCAATAGCAACATACTAAACGATCGGGTGCTAAGCTAATGAAATGGGTCATGTCAATCACATCATTCTCCTAATAAGGTGATCCCATTAATCAAATGACAACACATGTCTATGGTTAGGAAACATAACCATCTTTGATTAACGAGCTAGTCAAGTAGAGGCATACTAGTGACGTTTAGTTTGTCTATGTATTCACACAAGTATTATGTTTTCGGATAATACAATTCTAGCATGAATAATAAACATTTATCATGATATAAGGAAATAAAATAATAACATTATTATTGCCTCTAGGGCATATTTCCTTCAACCGATTGCCAGATTCACGCTCCTAGAGGATGTGAACGACAGTGACATCCTAATGCAGGAGTAGCAGCGACGACGGCTGGTGAGCAGCAACCTGAGGTGCCGGTGTTAAGCGCGGATGGCCAGATCTGTGCGGCGGAGGGCGTGGCCAATGCTAGGATGGAGGTCTTGCTTCCGGCCAACAAGTAGTCGGTAGGCGCAATGGATCCTAAAGCTCCAGGCTGGATCAAAAGGTATGTCGATTTGCAGTGTTACATGCTCATTGTGACTGAAAACTGGACTTATTAGTGTAGGCATAAACATTGTAGGCACTGATAAGAAAAGATATCTTAAACAAGTACTGCACCTTGAGATCTAGATGATTCTGCATTCAGTGTTATGATCTGTAGTTATAACTGATACTACTAAATGGCTCAAATGTACTTGCATCTTTAAAAATCAGTGATTTAGCGAACATTCTGCCAATTGACACATGAAGCAGAGTATAAGAAGTTATAGCATGTTACAGATAAACCAGAGGAATTGGCATGTATATGCGTGTGTTCCTGATTTTGTAGGGTACCTTACAGATTCAGTTGGGATATGTGGTCAAAGATTAGGACACTATTATCAGTGTAGGTTACATTTATAGTTGCTTAATTCATGATGCGATCGTCTCGTCATTTTCATTCTGTGCGTGCAGGGTGAGGATTGGGGTGGAAGCACCTGTGAGGACACCTTGTCCCAGTCAAGCACGAGCTGGCGGAGGTGACGCCGCATATGTTATCCAGGATCCTGCTCGGGGGTTTAGCCATCGGCGACGAGATCCAAAAGATGGCCACGGCGGCAGTGGTGGCGGCAGTTGCCCCGGGTGGTGATGTAGAGGGGAGGTACCAGTAGCAGGTGAGGATACTGTGCAATTTCGCTGTGAATCATTGTTGATTATTTGTCGTACTTCTTGTGTTTTGAAGATTTGACTACACTCTTCTTGATACCCAAAACAAATTCGTTTCATGAATTCAAAAGATACTGAATTTAAATGCCTGGTTTATATTTTGGGAGCTGACTCTTTTTAAAAATTGACATCTGAATGTAAATAAATGCCCTTGATATGTTCGAATTCCTATCATCCATTGTTGCAAATTTCCTCTAACTCAATACATCAGTTTCTTATCTTTTTTTGGTCCACCTTCGCTCATCCTGACATTCATCGCCATCAAATATTTTACATTGTTAGCCTGCTTATTTGTTCGTTTAACAGGCTTGCAATATATTCTACAGTGCTGATAGTGATGGAGGGGTTTGTTTGAGGTGTACTGATGTAGAACCCTCCAAGTTTTCAAGTATTTTAGTTTCCTATTTTTTGCAATTTAGAATGTTCCATGGTACATTTTCTTCTGCAATCTTAGGTGAGCACAAAGATCTCTGAGATTTTCTTCTGTATTTGTTTTGTGCGCATACATAAATGGATGACACTTCTTCTTGGAGCCCCAGGTTGTGGCCAAAAACCCTATTGCTAGCACTTGCAGGAAAGCTCAACAAAAACCAAAAGGTATTTTTCTTTTTCTTCACTTCAACCAAGTCACTCATGTACAATGAGCAGCACTCAAACCACAAAATGATTTGCATCTCATTCATTTTTCCGAATGTTCAATTTATGACCTGGCTTTTTGGTCATGGACATTTCTTCATTACTTACCATTTTCTGATGTTCATGGTAAGGCGCGGCCGTTGGTGGCTTTCTGGTGGTACCTCAAGGAGACCTTCTTCCAAGGTGACCCATTCCATGTGGCGGTGCCGGTGCGTGAGCGAGCTGCTAGACCGCACGTGGCGGCGGCGCTTCGATACTTCTTCCCGTTCCTGGAGTGGGCGCCAGCCTACGGCCTGGGCACCTCAAGTCGGACCTCATCGCCGGTACTTCTTCTGGTTCCTTGAAGTTTGATATCCATGCCCCCCTTGTTAGAGCGGTGGAGAGAGATGCGACATGGAGTGAGGGAATTGTCGGCACCGGCATAAGAGGTTGATCTCCGCCCCGGTTTCCTCTATGATTACATCAAGGATGTATTTTGTTGCTTGTTGGTTCTGTGTGTGGGAGCTCGATGATTGGGGGAGTTTAGATCTGTGGTTTCATTCTCAAATTCTATCCGTATGGATTGAGATAGAGATGAGAAGGTAGGTCCCTTGTTCATGTAGGTTTTCTCTGTACCACTAAATGTTTTTTTGATTTTTTCCATGTAGGTTCTCTCTGATTTTGCATTAGTCTATACGTTCTTAGTCTTCATTCTTTTATTTTCAGTTTATGAGATTTTAGTATTTGATTCACTTATTCTAGGTTTGGCAGGTATTCAGTATATCTGTTCTTATTATTCAATTTTTTATTTCTCAGATTAGGATTTTAGTACCTTTTCTTTTATTAGTCATCAGTTTTCTTCTTTATTCAATCATATTCAGCCTTAGTTCTTGTTCAGTCTTTCTTTAACTTCTTTTGTCCTTAGTCTCCAGTTTTCCTCTTTCTTCAGTCATATTCAGTCACACTTTGTTCAGTCTTTCATTATCTACTTCAGTCTGTAGTACTCCTTGTGCATATATACTTTGTTTTGCTCATTCTTCTTTCTTAGCTTTGTTCTCTCATTTTGTATCGGCACAACCAATAATTCACAAGATCATCTAATCCACATAGGCAAAGGAAGATTTTTCGTAGTAAAATTCAGTATAGTGGAGGGAAAGGAAGGTTTTTCGTTGTAAAATTCACTACACTAGAGGGAAAAAGTTTCAATGTTATTATCTAATTGTTTCATGGTTTTCTTAGTCATGACTTTCTTTTCTCTACCAGCTTTAGGGGAGGTCCATCTAATTTGACTTTGCCCTGGGCTGTCTGCAGGTGGGCTAAACAACCAGATTTGGTGGATTAGTTGGACTTGTAAATATTTTTTTTCTGATCCCAACACACTTTATATAGAGAAATAGTATTTCTTCATATTGTTACTTTTTTGTTTGCTTTTGTGCTTATTGCTCATAATGTTAAATGTTTGTTAGGCTGCCAACATATATTATTAGCACATTGTAGTTCTTTTCAGTAAATCTTCAATATCTTCTTTCTCTGGTCACCTTCAGTGCACATGTTTCTTCATTATTTCAGTAACTACCTTCTCATTGTTCCGCCTTCATTTCTCAAATCCATGCTTATCAGTTATCCCTCTGTATGCATCAGTGATCAATATTTCTCTTCAGCCTCATTATTTCTTTTCGAGAGTACGCCAAAGGCTTACCTTAGCTTTATAGAAGGAAGGAATAATATTTACAAGTCAGCCTCATTATTTCATTAAGTCCCTGCTCTACCCAGCCTTCATAAATTCAATATGCCCCTGCGCATTATGTATAGACTTTTTTGAGCATTCTTATTTTTTATCTTTTTGTTTCACCAGGAGGTTTTATTACTAACCAGATGAATTTTCTTCTCCCACTTCTTCAAGGAAGAACAAGGTTCCAACTTCATTTTAGCGCACGTTGTTTCAGATGTGTTATGTAATAGTACTACATAGAAGAGTTTTTTGCTTCAAGAAGTGTTATGTTATTACTATGTATTTTCTGAAAATAGGTCGTTCTGTTCTGTTTTTTTTTCACTAGACATGATGCTATTTGTGCTTCTTTAGCAGTGACACCATAGTCAGTTTGCATTTTCTGTCTTTTAGCTACCCTAAGCCTTTGATTTGTTTGTACCATTAGGCTGTAGGGAAATATTACTATATGTAACATGTATTTTCTTTTGTTCTTATAAGATGTTGTTTCTCATTTCTGAAATTTATTTCTTGATGTAGCTTCATTCGGATTTATGTGAATATAAGCGTAAGAGATCCACTGGGAATGATACAAAATAATTTCAGACGTGAGTATCCGGATCGCATTGCTACTGGTTGTCTCTTGCGATTGCGTACAGCAGGCTTTTGACAAAGCCAAGTCATCGCCTCATGAGGATGCTTTTGGATTAACTGTAGTGCATTGTACCGTTTTATGCTCCATGCGAGAGTTGTACATATCCTCATTAGATGTATCCCTGCCTATGATGGTTCTAAACTCAAATATTATAGTATCTGTATATTTGATCAATGTGGTACTATTATATCCTAATGTTATAACATATATGCCCGTATTGATATACATGAGTGAGGTTAAGGACAAAACATGGCAGCCCAATGTGTTGAAACAAGATAAGTGCGCATAGGCCTGCCTCAGGCGGCGCCACCAGGTGGCGCCCCAACCTCTAGTGAGTTGTTATTTGATCAATGGGATCACATCATTAGGAGAATGATGTGATTGACTTGACCCATTCCGTTAGCTTATCACTTGATCGTTTTAGTTTACTGCTGTCGGTGTCAAAACCGGGGATCTCGGGTAGGGGGTCCCGAACTGTGCGTCTAGGCCGGATGGTAACATGAGGCAGGGAACACGATGTTTTACCCAGGTTCGGGCCCTCTTGATGGAGGTAAAACCCTACGTCCTGCTTGATTAATATTGATGATATGGGTAGTACAAGAGTAGATCTACCACGAGATCAAGGAGGCTAAACCCTAGAAGCTAGCCTATGGTATGATTGTTGTATATGGAGTTGATTGCCTACGGGCTACAACCCCCCGGTTTATATAGACACCGGATAGGGTTAGGGTTACATGGAGTCGGTTACAATGGTAGGAGATCTTGAATATCCGCATCGCCAAGCTTGCCTTCCACGCCAAGGAAAGTCCCATCCGGACATGGGACGAAGTCTTCAATCTTGTATCTTCATAGTCCAGGAGTCCGGCTGAAGGTATAGTCCGGCTACCCGAACACCCCCTAATCCAGGACTCCCTCAGTAGCCCCTGAACCAGGCTTCAATGACGACGAGTCCGGCACGCAAATTGTCTTCGGCATTGCAAGGCGGGTTCCTCCTCCAAGTCCTTCGTAGAAGATTGTAAACACCAAGAGTAGTGTCCGGCTCTGCAAAATAAGCTTCCACATATTGCCATAGAGAGAATAATATTAACACAAATTAAATCTGCTAACGTATTCCGCAGTGCATCAACACACTACAGCCAAGTCCTTCACTCAAATCGTTTTCACTTTTCCACCTCAGCGTGTTTTGCGAGGCGGTTTCCTTGGCACGTCTTGTCAAAGCAAAGATCGTGTACCCCCCCTTTTACGGGATTCTCATCAATACGGATGTGGGTAACCCAACCGCGCCACTTATCATGGCGCTTGGGAGGCAAGCGAGTTTTACTAGGCAGGTAGGGACGCACAACCGCATCCGCCCATATAAGGGGACAAGGATCCACCTTTTTACCTACGCCTTCTTCCTCCTTTGCCTATCCATCTCCTGCGCACCCGAGCTCCAGTGCCCAAGCCCGCACTTGCCACCTCAACCTTCTCTAGCAATGTCCGGAGCGGGAGGCAAGTGGATGGTCTCCTCCGTCACGGAGGGCAAAATCAAGAAGCTAAGGAAGGCCGGATACCTGTCCAAGGACATCGCGCACCGGCTTCCCGAAGAGGGGCAGCTTCTCCCCACCCCAAGGCCCCATGAGAGGGTAGTATTTCTCCCCCACTTCCTCCGCGGACTGGGTTTTCCACTCCACCCATTTGTCCGGGGGCTCATGTTCTACTACGGCCTGGATTTCCACGATCTGGCTCCGAACTTCATCCTCAACATCTCGGCGTTTATCATCGTGTGCGAGGCTTTTCTTCGCGTCCGCCCCCATTTCAGCCTCTGGCTCAAGACCTTCAACGTCAAGCCCAAGGTGGTGCGTGGCAGCCAGGCGGAGTGCGGAGGCGCCATGGTGGGCAAGATGGCCAACGTCCTATGGTTCGAGGGCTCTTTCGTGGAGACCCTAAAGGGATGGCAATCGGGGTGGTTTTATATCACCGAGCCGCGCGATCCAGAATGGACCGCAGCCCCCGAGTTCCGATCCGGACCCCCCGCGCGGCTTATGTCCTGGAAAGAGATGGGCCTGTCGTGGGGTGACGAAAAAGAGGTGACCGGATTGCAAACATGCATCCAGTCCCTGGTGAACAAGCCAGTCCGGCTTGTTGATATAATCCAGGTTATGCTCGTCCGCCGGATCCTCCCGTGCCAACAACGGGATTTTAATCTGTGGGAGTTCGACCCGGCGCAGCATCAAACCCTCAGCAGGCTCTTCGACACAACGTACGAAGACGCCTGGAAGATGCTATTCAAGGGCGCCGAGGCTCCCGTATCCGCTTCCGAGGACCGCGGATACAGCTCGCAGCGTCACGCTGGCAAGGTAAGCCATCTACACCTTTTACAGGATGTTAAGCTTTTTTCATAGTTTGACTCTATGCGGGATCTAAACTCCCTTACCTTTGACAGGCTTGGCGGGCGATATCCGGACCGATTAACTGTCCGGCTCCACTGCCCGAAGACCCAGCCCCAGCTTTACTAGTGAAGCTGCTGGTTCCGGCGCCTTATGTGGTGCCGGAGAAGAAGGCCAAGAAGAAGAAGACCACGGGGACTCGAAAGAGTGTCCGCAAAGTGGTGGTGTCGGACTCGTCATCTGACGAGTCCGAGACGCCCTCCTCCCATGAAAACGAGGAGGAGGAAGAAGAAAACTCTCCCCCCCCATCGGAGGGAGGAGAGAAGAGGAAGGCCGCCCCAACGGGGGAGGACGAGGGGTCTAGGAAAAGGAAGACCCATCCGCCGGACTACGCCCCCAACACCGAAGAGGGCAAAGAGGGGTGGCCAAACAGGGCCAAGCGTCCGGCGAAATCGTAAGTTCGGATATCAGAGTAACTCATGATGTTCCTTTGTTGCACAGCTTTCCCTAATGTTGAATGTAATTATGCAGTCTGCCCCGGGCCGAATTCGACGAATCGTCGGGCGGCTCCCTGGACTCATCGGACGTGAACTCAGTTCCGCTCGCTGTCTCCCCCCGCACTGCAGACGACGCCGAAGTGGCGTCGTGACAAGCTCCGGGGCAGGAGGAGGTGGTCCCGGAGGAGCCGCAAGGCAACCTCCCGGACTCCAGGAGTGAAGGGGATAAGGCTCCCCGGGGCTCTTAGTCCGAATTTATGCCGGACACCGCGCCAGAATCTTCCACAGTTCCGGACCGCGGTAGGCGAACTCCTTCCAAGAGGAGCAAGCCTTCTGAGCCGGCGGCCTCTGCCCAACCGGAGGTGCCGGACAATCTGCTGGAGGTGCTTGACGACGCCTCCATCGACGAGGGGCACTGTACTATTATGAGTACGGTGATCCAGAAGGTTCAGTCCGCCAAGAGCGGACTGACTGAAGCTTGCGCTAGCCTTCTAACAGGCTTCGAGGTAAGTAAAAATATGTAAAAATATTACCGCATAGACAGTAGCCCCTGATGCTCTGTTTGGCGTTCGGAAAGAAAAGCCGAATAGAGGATCTAAATATCGCAGGAGTCTAACAAAAAAGAGTCAATATGCGTATGCAGGCTTCGCTGCTATCCACCGCCGCACTGACTGCGGAGGTGGGTGTCCTGAAGCAGGACCTCGAGCGGACCGAGCAAGAGCTCGGCCTTGCCAAGCGGTGGCTCAAGGAGGAAGAAGGTAAGAAATACCTTACATAAAAAGTGCCTATAGAAAGGCTTGATTGCAAAAAGAGTAATAGGATTGTACTACTTATTGTAGGGGCCACGACTGAGGTGGCGACCCTTAAGCAGGTGCTCTCTGCGGCCTAAAAGAAAACGGCCGCGGAGCGCACCGAGCGAGACAGACTTGGGGCTCAGGTCGGCGAGGTGCGGCAAGAGCTTCAGGCTCTCATGAAAAAACATGAGAGTTTGGAGCTGGAGTCGAAGGCGCAAGCATCCGAGCTTGCAACGGCCCTAGAGGCTGCCACGTCTGCCAAGGCCGAAGCCCAAAAGGCCCTCTGAGAGTTGGAGGAGATGAGGAAGATAGTAGCGGGTAAGGCATTCTTTATGCAAAGCAAAAATATAAAAGTGAACTACCTGTTACTTACCCGAATCCAGAGCTCTCCAGGGGCATTCGCAGATCTTCCCCGCAGCGTATCCGATGTCGTCGCATTCTACCGAGCTGAAGAGGGCAGCTCGACGGAGAAGGTGTTCTGGTCTCAGTATTCTGAGGCCGGACACCCTGTGCCCTTGAGCGACCAGCTGAAACAGCTGGTCGAGCTCCACAAGGCGGCCGAGCAGGCCATGAAGGGCTTCATAGTTCGGCTGTGGCCCAGAGAGGCCCTGCCTGGGAGCTATTTCAGGCTAGTGCGGCGGCTGGTGGAGGCCTGTCCGAGGCTTGAGGTCATCAAGCGCTCCGTCTGCATCGAAGGTGCCCGTCGGGCCCTTGCCCGTGCAAAGGTGCACTGGGGTAAGCTGGACGGTGAGAAGCTTGTGAAGGACGGGCCGCCGCCGGGGAAGGAGAATCGCAAGCCCGAGAACTACTACAAGGATGTTCTTGCAGGTGCCCGCCTTGTGGCGGATGAATGTACCAAGGATGTGATATTTGAATGAACTCGCTCGTGTTTATCCTGTGTGCTGAAAACTTGTTCATATGCGCTAAGCAATGCTTATTGAATTTAAAATATTACTTTCTTTGCGGCCGTTTATCAAAAATTGAGAGATGGCCAGTCGTCGGCTTCTGCCCCCGTGCCACTAGTGCTGGGATGTTCGGGATAAACCTGAGCGCTCTTTTTCCCATAGTTGGGTCTTCCGAGGGAGGTGCTCAGCACAACGAACCAGGCAATCGGACTATAATGCTTGAACACTCTCACTTAGCCATAGAACTCTATAATTTTAAATTTCGGCGAAGCCCCTAGTTCGGAAGACCGAGTTCGGGGCGCTATCCACGCCTTGGCCGGACAAAGCCAGCTCCTCGCTCGAAGCAGCATAAGCCTTTAGGGACTCGAAAAACCTCTCGAACAGCGACCGATCTCTCGCCACATCATGACAGTCAGTTTTAGCTTTCTCCACTGAGGTGCTTAACCCAGCTGAACCGGGGCACAATCGCAGTGGTTCTCCTAGTGCTACCTTAGCCGATAGAGCGGAACGTAAGGCACCAAAACATAGGAGCCGGGCAAACCCAACTATTGACCCAAATCATGATTTGGAGCCGATGCATATAGTGCTATAAGTTCGGGGTGCCGCACTTGTGAAAGTGTACGGACTTCTCACACCACTATGAGGGATACTGAAGCCCCTGGCGTGTTTGCCGTACCATGGTGTACGGGTGCAATCATGTCATTTAATAAACATAAATGTGAAAAGAAGACAATGCAAAAAATAGACAAGAAGCTAAGCATTGTTTATAGAGAGGCTATTTATCAAAGCCGAACGATACAAATAGTGCGGTAAGCAAAAGATATTGGACTATTTAGTATGTCCTGACCAGGGGCACGCTACGGAATTGCATTTAAAACAGGTATACCGCTCATAACAGAGACCACCTGGGAGTTCCATAATGCGGCATGGCTTGTCTGCCTCCCTGGATCTTGCATCGTTTGTGCGGCAGTCGAATTGCCGAACAGGTCATCCGAAGTATGGAGTCCTGAAAGTAAGAAAAAATTAAAAAAAAAAGAATCCGGCAGCCCCTAGTACGTTTTAAGCCGTATTTTGGGCGTGCCGTTATTGTGCCCCTTCCCCTATGCCCATGGTATTTCAAGGGCGTAGTTATGTACGCGAGGTACTGGTTTCGCTATGTCGCGAAACCTGGGGTTGGGGCCGCATTGCTACGCTTGCTCAGAGTGGGCCAGGCGGTCCTCCTGTGGGTTACTCCGGGCGCGCTTGGCAGTGTCTGGCTTTTTAATGGCCGGACTGGAGAATTGCCTGAGAAGGCTACTTTGTACCTCCACTGCGAGAGCCGCCGTATGCTCCTCCGTATGGAGGGAGCGTTCGGTTTTCCGTTGACCGTAATTACTCCTCGAGGGCCTGGCATCTTGAGCTTGAGATATGCGTAGTGCGGCACCGCATTGAACTTTGCGAATGCGGTTCGTCTGAGCAGGGCGTGATAGCCACTGCGAAACGGGACTATATCGAAGATTAACTCTTCGCTTCGGAAATTGTCCGGGGATCCGAAGACCACGTCAAGTGTTACTGAGCCTGTACAGTTGGCTTCTACACCTGGTATAACGCCTTTAAAGGTCGTTCTTGTGGGCTTAATCCTTGAGGGATCTATGCCCATTTTCCGCACTGTATCCTGATAAAGCAGGTTCAGGCTACTGCCGCCGTCCATGAGGACTCTTGTGAGATGAAATCCGTCGATGATTGGGTCGAGAACCAATGCGGCGAAGCCGCCATGACGGATGCTAGTGGGATGGTCCCTTCGATCAAAGGTGATCGGGCAGGAGGACCATGGGTTGAACTTTGGGGCGACTGGCTCCATCGCGTATACGTCCCGTAGCGCACGCTTCCGCTCCCGCTTGGGAATGTGGGTTGCGTATATCATGTTCACCGTCCGCACTTGTGGGGGAAAGCCCTTCTGTCCATTGTTGTTCGGCGGCTTGGGCTCCTCGTCGTCGCTGTGCAGCCCATTGTCTCTATTTTCGGCCCTTAACTTGCCTGCCTGCTTGAACACCCAACAATCCTTGTTAGTGTGATTGGCTGGCCTTTCGGGGGTGCCATGTATTTGGCACAAGCGATCGAGTATTCGGTCCAAACTGGACGGGCCCTGAGTATTCTTTTTGAATGGCTTTTTCCGCTGACCGGATTTATAGACTTTGAATCCGGCATTGACTGTCGTGTCTTCATTGCTGTCGCTGCTAACGCGGCATTTTTGCTTATTCCGACTTGTCCTACCACTTTTGTCATTGGTATCCGAATTACAAGGGTTCTTTGATAAGTTGTTACTGCGAGCTAGCCAGCTGTCTTCTCCCGCGCAAAAGCGGGTCATGAGTGTCGTGAGGGCTGCCATGGATTTCGGCTTTTCCTGTCCCAGGTGCCGGGCAAGCCACTCGTCGCAGATGTTATGCTTGAAGGCTGTTAGGGCCTCTGCGTCCGGACAGTCGACTATCTGGTTTTTCTTTGTTAGGAACCGTGTCCAGAATTGTCTGGCCGATTCCTCTGGCTGCTGAATTATGTGGCTTAAGTCGTCGGCATCCGGTGCTCGCACGTAAGTGCCCTGGAAGTTGTCGAGGAATGCGGCTTCCAGGTCCTCCCAAGAACCGATTGAGTCTACTGGCAAGCTGTTAAGCCAATGCCGGGCCGGTCCTTTAAGTTTGAGCGGGAGGTATTTGATGGCGTGTAGATCATCGCCGCGTGCCATGTGGATGTGAAGGAGATAATCCTCGATCCATACCGCTGGATCTGTTGTGCCATCGTATGATTCGATGTTTACCGGTTTGAAACCCTCTGGGATTTTATGATCCATTACTTCATTCGTGAAGCATAGCCGGTGTGCGGCGCCTTTGTATTGGGCTATATCACGACGTAGCTCGGAAGAGCTATGTCTGTTGTGTTCGGCCCGGCCGGATTTGTTGTATCCGGAGTGAAGATCATTGTCACATGCCGTAGGGCGCCTGCGTGATCCGTAGATCGATCTTGTTTGTCTTGCCTTGTCCTCCAGTATGTCTCGCAGGTCGGGCGCATTTTCCCGTGCCTTAGTTGAGCGGCGTCGGGGCATGGCTTGGGTGGAGGGCCGAGAGGCCTCTCTGTCGCGGCCGCGAGGTGGCCGGTCTGCCATGTCATGCGCTGGTGATGTAGGTGCTTCCTCCTCTGATCGGGGTAGCGGCCTGCACTTCGGGTAACTCTTGGAGGGCCGTTCGAGTTCATACTCTTCGGCCGCAAGGACTTCAGTCCATCTGTCAGCTAGCAAATCTTGGGAAGCTCTAAGCTGTTGCTGCTTTTTCTTGAGGCTGCTTGCCGTGGCTAAAAGCCTGCGTTTAAAACGCTCTAGTTCGGCGGGGTCTGATGGAATGATGAATTCGTCGTCATCGAGGCTTGCCTCGTCTTCAGAGGGAGGCATATAGTTATCATCCTCGACCTCTCGGTCTGCCGCTCTCTCATGAGGGCTGGCTTCTCCATCTTCCTGTGCCAAATCTTGCTGAGGTGGGTGTTCTTCGGCGCTATCCGGGGTAGTATTATCTCCCGTGCCGGAATCACCGTTTTTGCTTTGGCGGGATTTAGAGCGGCGCCGCTGACGCCGGCGCTTTGGCTGTTTCTTGGGGGCGTCATCCCCCACTGTTCCATCGCCATCTCCATCTTTTGGAGTATCCACCATATATATGTCATATGACGAGGTGGCCTTCCAGCGCCCTACAGGTGCTGGTTCCTGTTCGTCTCCTACATCGTCGTCCATGCCGTCGATGTCTTCGGAGCCGAAGTCAAGCATGTCGGTTAGATCGTCGACAGTGGCTACAAAGTGGGTGGTGGGTGGGGTTTGAATTTCCTCATCGTCCGTATCCCACCCTCGCTGACCGTAGTCCGGCCAGGGCTCTCCTGATAAAGAGAGAGACTTAAGAGAATTCAGGATGTCGCCAAAAGGCGAATGCTGAAAGATGTCTGCGGCGGTGAACTCCATTATCGGCGCCCAATCGGATTCGATTGGCAGGGGCGCGGGGGGTTCGGAGTCCGGGGAGGAGTCCGGATCCTCGGAGTCACGGGTCGTGCAGAGTGCGGGGCTAGCGTTTGGCTCGATCGCTTTTGGGATCGCAGCCCCCAAGGTGACATCCAACCGCTCATCCTCGATTGCGCAATAGGCTCCGAGTTAGGGGTCGGAACCGATGCGTGTGCGGCCTCCAGGACACTGTCCGGGGGCAGAGCTAGATCATGCCCCTCGAGATAGTGCGGCGCGCTTGGCCGTGGCTCGAGTCCGTCGAAGATCAAGTCTCCACGGATGTCAGCCGTGTAGTTTAAGCTTCCAAACCTGACTTGATGGCCAGGGGCGTAGCTTTCGATCAGCTCCAGGTGGCCGAGCGAATTGGCCCGCAGAGCGAAGCCACCGAAGACGAAGATCTGTCCGGGGAGAAAAGTCTCACCCTGGACCGCATCGTTGTTGATGATCAAAGGAGCCATCGGGCCTACAAGCGACGACACAGAGGAACTCTCAATGAAAGCACCAATGTCGGTGTCAAAACCGGCAGATCTCGGGTAGGGGGTCCCGAACTGTGCGTCTAGGCCGGATGGTAACAGGAGGCAGGGAACATGATGTTTTACCCAGGTTCGGGCCCTCTTGATGGAGGTAAAACCCTATGTCCTGCTTGATTAATATTGATGATATGGGTAGTACAAGAGTAGATCTACCACGAGATCAAGGAGGCTAAACCCTAGAAGCTAGCCTATGGTATGATTGTTGTATATGGAGTTGATTGCCTACGGGCTACAACCCCTCGGTTTATATAGACACCGGATAGGGTTAGGGTTACATGGAGTCTGTTACAATGGTAGGAGATCTTGAATATCCGCATCGCCAAGCTTGCCTTCCACGCCAAGGAAAGTCCCATCCGGACACGGGACGAAGTCTTCAATCTTGTATCTTCATAGTCCAGGAGTCCGGCTGAAGGTATAGTCCGGCTACCCGAACACCCCCTAATCCAGGACTCCCTCAACTGCTATTGCTTTCTTCATGACTTATACATGTTCTTATGACTATAAGATTATGCAACTCCCGATTACCGGAGGAACACTTTGTGTGCTACCAAACATCACAACATAACTGGGTGATCATAAAGGTGCCCTATAGGTGTCTCCAATGGTACTTGTTGAGTTGGCATAGATCAAGATTAGGATTTGTCACTCCAATTGTCGGAGAGGTATCTCTGGGCCCTCTCGGTAATGCACATCACAATAAGCCTTGCAAGCAATGTGGCTAATGAGTTAGTTGTGGGATGTTGCATTACGGAACAAGTAAAGAGGCTCGCTAGGAACGAGATTGAACTAGGTATTGAGATACCGACGATCGAATCTCGGGCAAGTAACATACCGATGACAAAGGGAACAACGTATGTTGTTATGCGGTTTGACCGATTAAGATCTTCGTAGAATATGTAGGAACTAATATGAGCATCCAGGTTCCGCTATTGGTTATTGACCGGAGACGTGTCTCGGTCATGTCTACATAGTTCTCGAACCCGTAGGGTCCACATGCTTAAAGTTCTGTGACGATCGGTATTATGAGTTTTTGTGTTTTGATGTACCGAAGGTAGTTCAGAGTCCCGGATATGATCACGGACATGACGAGGAGTCTCTAAATGGTCGAGTCGTAAAGATCGATATATTGGATGACTATGTTCGGATACCGGAAAGGTTTCGGACATTTACCGGAGTACCGGGGGTTACCGGAACCCCCTGGGGAGTATATTGGGCCTAATGGGCCTTAGTGGGAGAAGAGGAGGGGCGGTCAAGGGCAGCCGCGCGCCCCCTCCCCCTCTAGTCCGAATTGGGCAAGGAGGGGGGCGGCGCCCCCCTTTCCTTCTCTCTTCTCTCCCTTCCTTCTCCTCTCCTACTTCAACTAGGAAAAGAGGGAGTCCTACTCCCGATGGGAGTAGGACTCCCCCCTTGGCGCGCCCTCCTCCTTGGTCGGCCGCCTCCCCCTAGCTCCTTTATATACGGGGGCAGGGGGCACCCCATAGACACAACAATTGATCTGTTGATCTTTTAGCCGTGTGCGGTGCCCCCTCCACCATAATCCACCTCAGTTATATCGTAGCGGTGCTTAGGTGAAGCCCTGCGATGTTAGCTTCATCAACATCGTCACCACGTCGTCGTGCTGACGAACCTCTTCCCCGAGCTCTACTGGATCGTGAGTTCGCGGGACGTCACCGAGCTGAACGTGTGCTGAACGCGGAGGTGCCGTATGTTCGGTACTGAGGATCCGTCGATCGTGAAGACGTACGACTACATCAACCGCGTTATCATAACGCTTCCGCTTAACGGTCTACGAGGGTACGTGGACGACACTCTACCCTCTCGTTGCTATGCATCACCATGATCTTGCGTGTGCGTAGGAATTTTTTTGAAATTACTGTTGTCAGTGTCAAAACCGGCAGATCTCGGGTAGGGGGTCCCAAACTGTGCGTCTAAGGCGGATGGTAACAGGAGGTGGGGTCACGATGTTTACCCAGGTTCGGACCGTCTTGATGGAGGTAATACCCTGCGTCTTGCTTGATTGATATTGATGATATGAGTATTACAAGAGTTGATCTACCACGAGATCGTAGAGGCTAAACCCTAGAAGCTAGCATATGGTATGATTGTTGTTGTCCTACGGACTAAATCCTCCGGTTTATATAGACACCGGAGGGGGCTACGGTTACAGAGTCAGTTACAAGGGAGGAGATCTACATATCCATATTGCCAAGCTTGCCTTCCATGCCAAGGAGAGTCCCATCCGGACACGGGACGAAGTCTTCAATATTGTATCTTCATAGTCCAACAGTCCGGCCAAAGGATATAGTCCGGCTGTCCGGAGACCCCCTAATCCAGGACTCCCTCAGTAGCCCCTGAACCAGGCTTCAATGACGATGAGTCCGGCGTGCAGATTTGTCTTCGGCATTGCAAGGCAGGTTCTTCCTCCAAATACTCCATAGAAGATTCTGAACACAAGGATAGTGTCCGGCTCTGCAAAACAAGTTCCACATACAACCGTAGAGAGAATAATATTTCCACAAATCTAATCTGCTGGCACGTTTGACGGCATGACATCATACCACGGCTCGGTCATTATTCGAACCGTTCTTCTCAACCAGCACTGCACATATCGCGAGGCGGTTTTCTTGACACGTCTTATCGAAGCAGAGATCGTGTCCCCTTATCACGGGATTCTCATCAATACGAACGTGGGTAACCCAACTGCGCCATCAATTACGGCGCTCGGGGAATAAATAATTTTACCAGGTAAGTGGGGAGGCGCATCGCCTCTTTCGCCCTTATAAAGGGAGAAAGATTCACCCTTTTTACCCACGCCTTCTTCCTCCTTGCTTATCCATTCTCGCGCACTCGAGCTCCAGTGCCAAGTTCATGTCTTTCTCCTTGTACCACTCCAAACATGTCCGGAGCGGGAGGCAAGTGGATGGTCTCCTCCGTCATGGAGGAGAACATCGCAAAGCTACGGGAAGCCGGATATCTGGCCGCGGACATCGCGCACCAGCTGCCGGATGTGGGGCAGATCATCCCTATGCCCGCACCCCATGAGAGGGTAGTTTTCCTTACCCACTTTGTCCGCGGACTAGGATTTTCGCTTCATCCGTTTGTCCGCGGGCTCATGTTCTACTACGGGCTAGATTTTCATGATCTGGCCCCAATTTTATCCTCAACATCTCGGAATTTATCATCGTATGCGAGGCCTTCCTCCGCATCAGACCCCACTTCGGCCTCTGGCTGAAGACCTTCACTATTAAACCGATGGTGGTGGTCGGCCAGCAAGCAGAGTGCGGAGACGCCATGGTGGGAAAAATGTCTAACGTCACCTGGCTCGAAGGCTCCTATGTGGATACCATAAAGGGGTGGCAATCGGGGTGGTTCTACATCACCGAGCCGCGCGACACCAACTGGGTGGCGGCCCCCGAATTTCGATCCGGAATCCCCACGCGGCTCACCTCCTGGAAAGAAAAGGGCATGTCACGGGGTTCCCCGGTAGAGCTGACCGGACTCCAGACCTGCATCAAGAACATGATGAGCAAGAAAATCAAGCTCGTCAACATGGTCCAGGTCATGCTCTTCCACCGGATTCTCCCGTGTCAACACGAGTATTCAATTTGTGGGAGTTCGACCCGGCCAAGCACCAGACGCTGCAAGAGCTCTTCAACACAACGCACAAGGACGTCTGGAAGGTGCTGTTCAAGGGCGCCGAGGTACCTCCTCCCCTTACCGAGGACCACGGACTCAGCGCAAAGCGCCATGCCAATCCAGTAAGTTTTGATATCTCGCAGGATATTTATTTGCCCCAGTTTAATCATGTGCGGGATCTAAGCTTCCATGCCATTAACAGGATTGGGTAAAGACAGCGGAGCAGATTGATTGCCAGCCCCCTGCCTGAAGATCCTGCAGATGCTCTCCTAACAGAGATGCTGGTTCCGACGCCTTACGAGGTGCCGGTGAAGAAGGCCAAGAAGAAGGCCGCGGGACCCGAAAGGGTCTCCGGCGCAAGGTTATATCAGACTCATCGTCCGATAACTCCGACGCGCCCTCCTCCCACGAAAACAAGGAGGAGGAAGAGGAAAGTTCTCCCCCCAGCCAGGGGAGACAAGAAAAGGAAGGCCGCCCCAACCGGGGAGGCCGAAGGGTCCAAGAAGGGAAGGACCATCCTTCCGGACTGCACCACGACGGCCGCCCACAGCGACGACGAGTGGTTACCCAGGGACAAGCCCCTGGCGAAGTCGTAAGTATCCGGATACCGTAGTAATTCATGGTATGTTTTATTGCACTGCTTCTCCTTACGCCGAATATGATTATGCAGTCCGTCCCGAGCCCGTATCGACGTATCTTCGTCGGACGGTTCTTTGGACTCGTCGGATATGAATAGCGATTCACTTCCGACCGCCTCCACCCCTTGCCCTACGGACAGCGTCGAGGTGTTGTCTCAAAAGGCACCGAGCCGAGGGGAGGTAGTCCTGGGGGCGCCTCAAGGCGACCTTCCGGACCCTGGGCGCAAAGGGAGCAAGACTCCCACGGGCTCCAAGTTCGGCCCCCAGCCGAACACTGCACCGGAACCTTCGGTGGTTCTGGACTCTGGCAGGTGACCTCCCATTAAGGGGGGCAAGCCGGCCGTGCCGGTGGCCTCTGTCCATCCAGAGGCACCGGACAACTTGCTGGAAGCGCTTCACGGTGCTTCCATCGACGAAGAGCACCGCACTATCATGAGTGCAGTGATCGACAAAGTTCAGTCCACCAAAAACGGACTAACCGAAGCCTGTGCTAGCCTCCTAACAGGCTTTCAGGTAAGCAATCAAAATATAGGAAAATATTACCGCATAGACAGTAGCCCCTGATGCTCTGTTTGGCGTTCGCAAAGAAAGGCCGAATAGAGGATCAAATAATGACTCAGGAGTCTAATAATAATATGTCTAAGTGCATATGCATGCTTCACTGCTGGTCGCTGCCGCACGTACTGCGGAGGTCGCTGCACTGAAGCAGGACCTTGAGTGGTCCGAGGACGAGCTCGGCCTTACCAAGAGGCAGCTCGAGGAGAGCAAAGCTAAGCAATACCTTGTCTATATATTAAAAAGAAATTTGGTTGTAAAATAATAGGATCATCATGAATTTTCCAGGGGCCACAACTTAGGTGGCGACCCTGAAGAAGGCGCTATCCGAGGCCGAAGACAAAGCGGCCAAGGAGCGCATTGAGCGGGAAAAGCAAGAAGCCTGGGTAGGCGAGCTGCAGCAAGAGCTCGAGGCTCTCACCAAAAAACACGAGTCCTTGGAGCTTGACTCTAAGACGCGAGAGTCTGAGCTTGTGAAGGCGCTCGCAAGCACACAGAACACCAGGGCTGAAGCCCACAAGGCCCTCCAGAATATTGATGCGGTGAAGAAGATAGCAGCGGGTAAGGCATTCATTATGCAAAGCAAGCATGTGAAGGAAACTTTCCGTTTACTTACCCGAGTTCGGAGCTCTCCAGGAGCGTTCGCAGATCTTCCCCGTAGTGTGCTAGATGCCGCGGAGTTTTACCGAGCTGAGGAGGGGAGCTCGACGGAAAAGTTGTTCTGGTCTCAGTATACAGGGACCGAACACCCAATGCCCTTGAGAGACCAGCTCAAGCAACTGGTCGAGCTTCACAAGGCGGCCGAACAGGCCATGAAGGGTCTTATAGTCCGGATGTGGCCTGGCGATCCCCTGCCTAGCAGCTACTTCGGTCTGGTGAGGCGGCTTGTGGATGCCTATCCATGGCTTGAAGTCATAAAGCGGTCCGTCTACATCAAGGGTGCGCACAGGGCTTTTGCCCGGGCGAAGGTGCACTGGGCGAAGCTGGACGCCGTAAAGCTGGTGAAGGAGGGGCCGCCGGAGGGCAAGGAGCATCATTGCCCTGAAATGTATTATGACAGTGTCCTGAAGGGTTCCCGCCTTGTGGCGGAGGAATGTGCTAAAGATGTAATTTTTGAATAAACATGCTCATGTGATCCTGTAATGTGAAACGAGTTCATTTGCGCTATGCAACGCTTTTTGAATTTAAAATATTACCTTCTGTGCGGCCGTTTATAAAATTTGAGAGTTGGCCAGTCGTCGGCTTCTGCCCCCATGTAGCTAGTACTGGGGTGTTCGGGATAAACCTGAACACTATTTATCCCAATTTTGGGTCCTTCGAGGGAGGTGTTCAGCACAACAAACCAGGCAATCAGACTATAAGGCTTTATCACTCTCACTTAGCCATAGAAGTCTACAATTTTAAATTTTGGCGAAGCCCCTAGTATTCGGAAGGCCGAATTTGGGGCGCTATATACGCCTAAGTCTGGCAAGGCCGACTCCTCGCCCGAAGCGGAAAAAGTCTTTAAGGACTTGAGACCTCTCAAACAACGACCAGCTCTCGCCTTATCATGATAGTTAGTTTTCGGCTTTCTCTACTGAGGTGCTCGTCCGGAAGAACCGGGACACAATCGCAGTAGTTCTCCCAGTGCTACCTTAGCCGATATAGCGAAACGTAAGGTACCAAAACATGGGAGCCGGGCAAACCCAACTATTGACCCAAGACATGATTCGGAGCTGATGCATATAATGCTATAAGTTCGGGGTGCCGCACTGTCGAAAGTGTTCGGACTTCTCACGCCGTATTATGGGGTAAACAAAAGCCCCTGGCGTACTGACCGTACCAGAATGTACGGGTGCAAGTTGTCGTAAATGAACATATAAGAAGAAAGGGATGGATAATGCAATAATAGACTTAATGCTATGCATTGTTATTTAAATAATACGTCTAAGCGTACTGGTACAAGTAGTGCAATAAGCAAAGAATAGGACTATTTGACATGTCCTATCCAAGGGCAAGCTGCGTACGGGTAGTAAAAAGCGGGTATATCGTTTGTTATTAGAGACCACCTGGGGGTTCCCTTGTACATCTTAGCTTCTTGCCTCCTTGGTTGTTCCTTCCCGTAATGTGTCCGGCAATCATGCTGCCGGAAAGGGCTTCCAGAGAGTAAGGTCCTGAAAGAGAAAAAATGATAAAGGTATGCAGCCCCTAGGGCGGTTAAGCCGCATTGCGGGACGTGCTCTGATCGTGCCCCCGCCTATGCCCATGGTATTTTCAGTGCGTAATTATGTACGCGCGGCACAAATTTCGTCGCTTGACTGGGACTAGGACGGGGGCCGAATTGCTAGGCGAGCTCTGAACGTGCCCGGCGATCCTGTTGCAGGTTACTCCGGACTCGCTTGACGGTGTCCGGGGGCTATGTCGCCGAATTGGCGGTTTGCCTTAAAAGGCTGCTTTGTGCTTCTGTTGCGAGGGCCGCAGTGTGCTCTTCCATGCGGAGCGAGCGTTATGTGTTTCCATTGACTGTTATGACCCCCCTAGGTCCTAGCATCTTGAGCTTGAGGTATGCGTAATGCGGTACCGCATTGAATTTTGCAAATGCGGTTCGCCCGAGCAGTGCGTGATAGCAACTGCGGAACAGGACGATATCGAAGATTAACTCCTCGCTTCGAAAGTTGTCCGGAGATCCAAAGACCACTTCCAGTGTGATTGAGCCCGTGCAATGGGCCTCTACACCTGGAATGACGCCCTTAAAGGTGGTTTTGGTGGGTTTGATCCTCGAGGGATCTATACCCATTTTGCGCACTTTATCCTGATAGAGCAGGTTCAGGCTGCTGCCACCGTCCATAAGGATTCGAGTGAGGTGAAATCCGTTGATGATGGGGTCTAGGACCAATGCGGAGGATCCGCCATGACGGATACTAGTGGGGTGGTCCCTGCGATCGAAGGTGATCGAACAAGAGGACCATGGGTTGAACTTTGGGGCGACGGGCTCTATCGCATAGACGTCCCTTAGTGCACGCTTCTGTTCCCTCTTGGGAATATGGGTTGCGTATATCATGTTCACCATCTTCACTTGTGGGGGGAACCTCCTCTGTCCTCCCGTGTTCGGCGGCCGGGGCTCCTCCTCGTCATCACTATGCAGCCCATGGTCCTTGTTTTCGGGATTCAACTTGCTAGCCTGCTTGAACACCCAGCATTCTCTATTGGTGTGATTGGCTGGCTTATCGGGGGTGCCATGGATTTGACATGAGCGACCAAGTATGCGATCCAAACTGGACGAGCCCGGAGTACTTCTTTTGAATGGCTTTTTCTGCTGAACGGATCTAGAGCCTCTGAATCTAGCATTGACTGCCGTGTCATCGGTGTTATCACCGTTGTTGCGGCGCTTTTGTCTGTTACGACGTGGTCTGCCGTTGGCATCTTTAGTATCCGAAGTGCCCGTCCTTGATGTGTTGCTGCTGCGAGCCAGCCAGCTATCCTTGCCCGCGCAAAAGCGGATCATGAGTGTCATGAGGGCTGCCATAGACTTCGGCTTCTCCTGGCCGAGGTGCCGGGCGAGCCACTCGTCACGGATGTTATGCTTGAATGCCGCTAAGGCCTCTGCATCCGGACAGTCGCCAATTTGGTTTTTCTTACTTAGGAACCATGTCCAGAATTGCCTGGCCGATTCCCCTGGCTGCTGAGTTATATGGCTCAAGTCATCAGCATCCGTTGGTCGCACATAAGTGTCCTGGAAGTTGTCAAGGAATGCATCTTCCAAATCCTCCCAACTGCCGAAGGAGTCTGCTGGCAAGCTATTCAGCCAATGCCGAGTTGGTCCTTTGAGTTTTAGTGGGAGGTACTTGATGGCACGCAGATCATCACCGTGAGCCATGTGGATGTGGAGGAGGAAATCCTCAATCCATACAGCAGGATCTGTTGTACCATCATACGATTCCATATTTACGGGTTTAAAACCCTCGAGGAATTCGTGATCCATAACTTCATTTGTGAAGCATAGGGGGTGTGCGGCGCCTCTGTGCCGGGCTATATCACGACGTAGTTCATATGAGTCTTGTCTGTTGTATTCGGCCCAGCCGGATTTACTTTTAGTGTATCCGGCGTGACGGTCATCGTCCCGCGTTGGCACGCGTCCCCATGACCCGTATATCGACCTTGCATGTTTTGCCCTGCTTTCCAATACGTCTCGCAGGTCCCGCGTGTTGCCCCAGGCCTTGGTATTTTTGTTTGAGTGGCGGCAGGGTGCAGGCTGAACTTCAGGCTGAAACGCCTCTCTGGCTCGGCCACGAGGTGGCCTGTCAGCCGCATCGTACACTGGTGATGTAGATTTTAATGCTTCCTCCTCGAGGTTAGGTAGCAACCTACGCTTTGGGTAACTCTTGGAGGGGCGCTCGAGTTCATATTCCTCGGCCGCAAGGACTTCGGTCCATCTGTCTGCTAGCAAATCTTGATCAGCTCGAAGCTGTTGTTGCTTTTTCTTCAAGCTATTTGTTGTGGCCATAAGCCGGCGCTTGAAGCGCTCCTGCTCGACGGGATCCTCAGGCAAGATAAATTCTTCGTCATCGAGGCTCACCTCATCTTCGGAGAGAGGCATGTAATTGTCCTCCTCCGATTCTCCATCTGCTGCCCGCACTGGAGGGCTAGCTTGTTCACCTTCCCGCTCTAAATCGAGCTGGAGGGGATTGTTGTCGTCTTCGGCACTATCCGAAATGTTGTTGTCTCTTGTGCCAGTATCACTTCTTTTGCTATGGCGGGACTTAGAGCGGCGCTGCTGACGTCGGCGCTTGGGTTGCTTCTTGGAGGGGCCATCCTCCGCTGTCTCGTCGCCATTGCCTTCTTTGGGGGTGTCCACCATGTATGTATCATATGATGAGGTGGCGGTCCAGCGCCCTGTGGGCGGTGGTTCCTGTTCATCTCCTGCATCGTCGTCCATACCGTTGATGTCTTCGGAGTTGAAGTCGAGCATGTCAGTTAAATCGTAGACAGTGGCTACTAAGTGGGTGGTGGGTGGGCAGCGAATTTCTTCGTCATCCGCATCCCATTCTAGCCAGACATAGTTCGGCCAAGGTTCTCCTGACAAGGAGAGAGAACTTAATGAATTTAGCACGCCGCTGAAAGGCGAGTGCTGAAAGATATCTGCGGAGGTGAACTCCATGATCGGCACCAAATCGGATTCGATAGGCATGGACGCAGGCGGCTTGGAGTCCGTGGCCGGAGATGAATCCAGTGGTTCGACAACACGGCTCTCGTAAGGGGTGAAGTCAGTATCCGGCTCCATCGCCACTGAGAGTGCGGCCTCCATGGTGGGGTCTATCCCCCCATCCTCGGATGGCGCAATTTTCTCTGGATTGAGGGCCGGAGTAGTTTCAGGTGTGATCTCCCAAACACTGTCTGACGGCAGAGTTACGTCATGCTCGTCGTGATTGTGCGGTGCACCTGACAAGGGCTCGAATCCGTCTAAGATCAAGTCTCCGCGTATGTCGGCAGTGTAGTTTAAGTTTCTGAACCTAACCTGATGGCCAGGGGCGTAGCTCTCGATCTGCTCCAGATGTCCAAGCGAGTTGGCCCACAGTGCGAAGCCACCGAATACGAAGATCTGCCCAGGGAGGAAAACCTCACCCTGGACTGCATCGTTACCGATGATCGAAGGAGCGATCAAGCCTTATGGTGACAACACAGTGGAACTCTCAATGAAGGCACCAATGTCGGTGTCAAAACCGGCGGATCTCGGGTAGGGGGTCACGAACTGTGCGTCTAAGGCGGATGGTAACAGGAGGCGGGGGACAAGATGTTTACCCAGGTTTGGGCCCTCTTGATGGAGGTAATACCCTACGTCCTGCTTGATTGATATTGATGATATGAGTATTACAAGATTTGATCTACCACGAGATCGTAGAGGCTAAACCCTAGAAGCTAGCCTATGGTATGATTGTTGTTGTCCTACAGACTAAATCCTCCGGTTTATATAGACATTGGAGGGGGCTAGGGTTACACAGAGTCGGTTACAAGGGAGGAGATCTACATATCCTTATTGTCAAGCTTGCCTTCCACGCCAAGGAGAGTCCCATCCGGACACAGGATGAAGTCTTCAATCTTGTATCTTCATAGTCCAACAGTCCGGCCAAAGGATATAGTCTGGCTTTCCGGAGACCCCCTAATTCAGGACTCCCTCAACTACGTTCCCCAACAGTGGCATCCGAGCCAGGTTATTGCGTAGATGTTATATGCACGAGTAGAACACAAGTGAGTTGTGGGCGATACAAGTCATACTGCTTACCAGCATGTCATACTTTGGTTCGGCAGTATTGTTGGATGAAGCGGCCCGGACCGACATTACGCGTATGCTTACGTGAGACTGGTTCTACTGGCGTGCTTTGCACACAGCTGGCTGGCGGCTGTTAGTTTCTCCAACTTTAGTTGAACCGAGTGTGGCTACGCCCGGTCCTTGAGAATGTTAAAACATCACTAACTTGACAAACTATCGTTGTGATTTTGATGCGTAGGTAAGAACGGTTCTTGCTCAGCCCGTAGCAGCCACGTAAAATTTGCAACAACAAAGTAGAGGACGTCTAACTTGTTTTTGTAGGGCATGTTGTGATGTGATATGGTCAAGACATGATGCTATATTTATTGTATGAGATGATCATGTTTTGTAACAAAGTTATCGGCAACTGGCAGGAGCCATATGGTTGTCGCTTTATTGTATGCAATGCAATCGCCATGTAATTGCTTCACTTTATCACTAAGCGGTAGCATTATAAGATGATCTCTCACTAAATTTCAAGTTAAAAGTGTTCTCCCTGAGTATGCACCATTGCCAAAGTTCGTCGTGCCGAGACACCACGTGATGATCGGGTGTGATAAGCTCAACGTTCATCTACAACGAGTGTAAGACAGTTTTACACACGCAGAATACTCGGGTTAAACTTGACGAGCCTAGCATATGCAGATATGGCCTCGAAACACTGAGACCGAAAGGTCGAACGTGAATCATATAGTAGATATGATCAACATAGTGATGTTCACCATTGAAAACTACTCCATTTCACGTGATGATCGGTTATGGTTTAGTTGATATGGATCGCGTGATCACTTAGATGACTAGAGGGATGTCTATCTAAGTGGGAGTCTTAAGTAATAGGATTAATTTAACTTAAATTTATCATGAACTTAGTACCTGATAGTATTTTGCTTGTCTATGTTATTGTAGATAGATGGCCCATGCTGTTGTTCCATTGAATTTCAATGCGTTCCTTGAGAAAGCAAAGTTGAAAGATGATGGTAGAAATTACAAGGAATGGGTCCGTAACTTGAGGATTATCCTCATTGCTGCATAGAAGAATTACGTCCTGGAAGCACCGCTGGGTGCCAACCCCGCTGCAGGAGCAACGCCAGATGTTATGAACGTCTGGCAGAGCAAAGCTGATGACTACTCAATAGTTCAGTGTGCCATGCTTTACAGCTTAGAACCGGGAATTCAACGTCGTTTTGAACGTCATGGAGCATATGAGATGTTCCTGGGGTTGAAGTGAATATTTCAAGCAAATGCCCGGATTGAGAGATATGAAGTCTCCAATAAGTTCTACATCTGCAAGATGGAGGAGAATAGTTCTGTCAGTGAACATATACTCAGAATGTCTGGGTACCATAATCACTTGACTCAGCTGGGAGTTAATCTTCCGGTTGATAGTGTCATTGGCAGAGTTCTTCAATCACTGCCACCAAGCTACAAGAGCTTCATGATGAACTATAATATGCAAGGGATGGATAAGACAATTGCCGAGCTCTTCGCAATGCTAAAGGCTGCGGAGGTAGAAATCAAGAAGGAGCATCAAATGTTGATGGTCAACAAGACCACCAGTTTCAAGAAAAAGGGTAAAGGAAAGAAGAAAGGGAACTTCAATAAGAATGGCAAACAACTTGCTGCTCAAGAGAAGAAACTCAAGTGTGGACCTAAGCCTGAGACTGAGTGCTTCTACTGCAAAGGGACTGGTCACTGGAAGCGAAACTGCCCCAAGTATTCGGCGGATAAGAAGGATGGCAAGGTGAACAAAGGTATATGTGATATACATGTTATTAATGTGTACCTTACTAGAGCTCGCAGTAGCACCTGGGTATTTGATACTAGTTCTGTTGCTAATATTTGCAACTCGAAACAGGGACTACGGATTAAGCGAAGACTGGCTAAGGACGAGGTGACGATGCGCGTGGGAAATGGTTCCAAATTCGATGTGATCGCCGTCGGCATGCTACCTCTACATCTACCTTCGGGATTAGTTTTAGACCTGAATAATTGATATTTGGTGCCAGCGTTGAGCATGAACATTATATCTGGATCTTGTTTGATGCGAGACGGTTATTCATTTAAATCTGAGAATAATGGTTGTTCTATTTATATGAGTAATATCTTTTATTGTCATGCACCCTTGAAGAGTGGTCTATTTGTGTTAAATCTCGATAGTAGTGACACACATATTCATAATGTTGAAGCCAAAAGATGCAGAGTTGATAATGATAGTGCAACTTATTTGTGGCTCTGCCGTTTAGGTCATATTGGTGTAAAGCGCATGAAGAAACTCCATACTGATGGACTTCTGGAATCACTTGATTATGAATCACTTGGTACTTGTGAACCATGCCTCATGGGCAAGATGACTAAAACGCCATTCTCCGGAACAATGGAGCGAGCAATAGATTTGTTGGAAATCATACCTACTGATGTATGTGGTCCAATGAATATTGAGGCTCGCCGCGGGTACCGTTATTTTCTCACCTTCACAAATGATTTGAGCAGATATGGGTATATCTACTTAATGAAACATAAGTCTGAAACATTTGAAAAGTTCAAAGAATTTCAGAGTGAAGTGGAAAATCATCGTAACAAGAAAATAAAGTTTCTACGATCTGATCGTGGAGGAGAATATTTGAGTTACGAGTTTTGTCTACATTTGAAACAATGTGGAATAGTTTCGCAACTCACGCCACCCGAAACACCATAGTGTAATGGTGTGTCCAAACGTCGTAATCGTACTTTACTAGATATGGTGCGATATATGATGTCTCTTACTGATTTACCGCTATCGTTTTGGGGTTATGCTTTACAGACAGTTGCATTCACATTAAATAGGGGACCATCGAAATCCGTTGAGACGACGCCTTATGAACTGTGGTTTGGCAAGAAACCAAAGTTGTCATTTCTTAAAGTTTGGGGCTGCGATGCTTATGTGAAAAAGCTTCAACCTGATAAGCTTGAACCCAAATCGGAGAAATGTGTCTTCATAGGATACCCAAAGGAAACTGTTGGGTACACCTTCTATCACAGATCCGAAGCCAAGACATTTGTTGCTAAGAATGGATCCTTTCTAGAGAAGGAGTTTCTCTTGAAAGATGTGAGTGGGAGGAAAGTAGAACTTGATGAGGTAACTATACCTGCTCCCTTATTGGAAAGTAGTTCATCACAGAAACCGGTTGCTCTGGCACCTACACCAATTAGTGAGGAAGCTAATGAGGATGATCATGAAACTTCAGATCAAGTTACTACCAAACCTCGTAGGTCAACCAGAGCAAGATCCGCACTAGAGTGGTACGGTAATCCTGTTCTGGAGGTCATGTTACTTGACCATGACGAACCTACGAACTATGAGGAAGCGATGATGAGCCCAGATTCCGCAAAATGGCTTGAGGCCATGAAATATGAGATGGGATCCATGTATGAGAACAAAGTGTGGACTTTGGTTGACTTGCCCGATGATCGGCAAGCCATCGAGAATAAATGGATCTTCAAGAAGAAGACTGACGCTGACGGTAACGTTACTGTCTACAAAGCTCGACTTGTTGCGAAAGGTTTTCGTCAAGTTCAAGGAGTTGACTACAATGAGACCTTCTCACCCGTAGCGAAGTCCGTCCGAATCATGTTAGCAATTGCCGCATTTTATTATTATGAAATTTGGCAAATGGATGTAAAGACTGCATTCCTGAATGGTTTTCTGGAAGAAGAGTTGTATATGATGCAACCTGAAGGTTTTATTGATCCAAAGGGTACTGACAAAGTGTGCAAGCTCTAGCGATCCATTTATGGACTGGTGCAAGCCTCTCGGAGTTGGAATAAACGTTTTGATAGTGTGATTGCTACCTCTTGAGCACTGCGTTGGTTTTCCCTTGAAGAGGAAAGGGTGATGCAGTAAAGCAGCGTAAGTATTTCCCTCAGTTTTTGAGAACCAAGGTATCAATCCAGTAGGAGGTCACGCTCAAGTCCCACGGACCTACACAAACAAATAAAAACCTCGCAACCGACGCGGTAAAGGGGTTGTCAAGCCCTTCACGGTCACTTACAAGAGTGAGATCTGATAGATATGATACGATAATATTTTTGGTATTTTTATGATAAAGAGAAATAAAGATGCAAAGTAAAATAAATGGCAAAAGAAATAACTAAGTGTTGGAAGATTAATATGATGGAAGATAGACCCGGGGGCCATAGGTTTCACTAGTGGATTCTCTCAAGAGCATAAGTATTACGGTGGGTAAACAAATTACTGTCGAGCAATTGATAGAATTGAGCATAGTTATGAGAATATCTAGGTATGATCATGTATATAGGCATCACGGCCGAGACAAGTAGACCGAAACAATTCTGCATCTACTACTATTACTCCACACATCGACCGCTATCCAGCATGCATCTAGAGTATTAAGTTCATAAGAACAGAGTAATGCTTTAAGCAAGATGACATGATGTAGAGGGATAAACTCATGCAATATGATATAAACCCCATCTTTTTATCCTCGATGGCAACAATACAATACGTGTCAGTTCCCTTTCTATCACTGGGATCGAGCACCGCAAGATTGAACCCAAACCTAAGCACTTCTCCCATTGCAAGAAAGATCAATCTAGTAGGCCAAACCAAACTGATAATTTGAAGAGACTTGCAAAGATAAACCAATCATACATAAAAGAATTCAGAGGGGAATCAAATATTGTTCATAGATAATCTGGATCATAAACCCACAATTCACCGGATCTCGACAAACACACCGCGAAAGAAGATTACATCGAATAGATCTCCAAGATCGAGGAGAACTTTGTATTGAGATCCAAAGAGAGAGAAGAAGCCATCTATCTAGTAACTATGGACCCGTAGGTCTGAAGTAAACTACTCACACATCACCGGAGAGGCCATGGAGTTGATGTAGAGGCCCTCCGTGATCAATGCCCCCTCCGGCGGAGCTCCGGAAAAGGCCCCAAGATGGGATCTCTTGGGTACAAAAGGTTGCGGTGGTTGAATTAGCTTTTCTTGGTGCTCCTGGATGTTTGGGGGGTACGTGGATATATATATAGGAGGAAGAAGTACGTCGGTGGAGCAACGGAGGGCTCGCGAGGGTGGAGGGCGCGCCCCCCTGCCTCGTGCCTTCCTCCCTCGTTTCTTAATGGCCACTCCAAGTCTCCTGAATCACGTTTGTTGAGAAAATCACGTTCCCGAAGGTTTCATTCCGTTTGGACTCCGTTTGATATTCCTTTTCTTAGAAACCCTAAAATAGGCAAAAAAACAGCAATTAAGGTTGGGCCTCCGGTTAGTAGGTTAGTCCCAAAAATGATATAAAAGTGTAAAATAAAGCCCATTGACATCCAAAATAGATAATATAATAGCATGGAGCAATCAAATATTATAGATACGTTGGAGGCGTATCAAGCATCCCCAAGCTTAATTCCTGCTCGTCCTCGAGTAGGTAAATGATAAAAGAAGAATTTTTGATGTGGAATGCTTTGTAACATATTTCTCAATGTATTTTTTCTTTATTTTGGCATGAATGTTTAGATCCGGAAGATTCAAGATAAAAGTTTAATATTAATAATAATACTTCAAGCATACTAACTAAGCAATTATGTCTTCTCAAAATAACATGGCCAAATAAAGTTATCCCTACAAAATCATATAGTCTGGCTATGATCTATCTTCACCACACAAAATATTTAAATCATGCACAACCCCGATGACAAGCCAAGCAATTGTTTCATACTTTTGATGGTCTCAAACTTTTTCAATCTTCACACAATATATGAGTGTGAGCCATGGATATAGCACTATGGTGGAATAGAATGGTGGTTGTGGAGAAGACAAAAAGGAGAAGATAGTCTCACATCAACTAGGCGTATCAACAGGCTATGGAGATGCCCATCAATAGATATCAATGTGAGTGAGTAGGGATTGACATGCAACGGATGCACTAGAGCTATAAGTATATGAAATCTCAACAAAAGAAACTAAGTGGGTGTGCATCCAACTTGCTTGCTCACGAAGACCTAGGGCTTTTTGAGGAAGCCCATCATTGGAATATACAAGCCAAGTTCTATAATGAAAAATTCCCACTAGTATATGAAAGTGATATCATAGGAGACTCTTTATATGAAGAACATGGTGCTACTTTGAAGCACAAGTGTGGAAAAAGGATAGTACCATTATCCCTTCTCTCTTTTTCTCTCATTTTTTTATTTGGGACTTCTTTCTTTTTTTTTCTTTTTGGCTCTTTTCATATCTTTTTTTATTTTTCGTCCGGAGTCTCATCCCGAATTGTGGGGGAATCATAGTCTCCATCATCCTTTCCTCACTTGAGACAATGCTCTAATAATGATGATCATCACACTTTATTTACTTACAACTCAAGAATTACAACTCAATACTTAGAACAAAATATGACTCTATGTGAATGCCTCCGGCGGTGTACTGGGATGTGCAATGATGCATGAGTGACATGTATGAAGAATTATGAACGGTGGATTTGCCACAAAAATGATGTCAACTACATGATCATGCAAGCAATATGACAATGATGAAGCGTGTCATAATAACGGAATGGTGGAAAGTTGTATGGCAATATATCTCAGAATGGCTATGGAAATGTCATAATAGGTAGGTATGGTGGTTGTTTCGAGGAAGGTATATGGTGGGTTTATGGTACCGGCGAAAGTTGCGTGATACTAGAGAGGCTAGCAATGGTGGAAGGGTGAGGGTGCGTGTAATCCATGGACTCAACATTAGTCATAAAGAACTCACATACTTATTGCAAAAATCTATTAGTTATCAAAACAAAGTATTACGCGCATGCTCCTAGGGGAATAGATTGGTAGGAAAAGACCATCGCTCGTCCCCGACCGCAACTCATAAGGAAGACAATCAATAAATAAATCATGCTCCAACTTCATCACATAACGGTTCACCATACGTGCATGCTACGGGAATCACAAACTTCAACACAAGTATTTCTCAAATTCACAACTACTCAACTAGCATGACTCTAATATCAACATCTCCATATCCCAAAACAATTATCAAGTATCAAACTTCTCATAGTATTCAATGCACTTATATGAAAGTTTTTATTATTGCCATGTTGTTCTAAAGGACTCTCAAAATAATATAAGTGAAGCATGATAGAACAATAGTTTCTATAAAACAAATCCACCACCGTTCTCTAAAAGATATAAGTGAAGCACTAGAGCAAAAACTATATAGCTCAAAAGATATAAGTGAAGCACATAGAGTATTCTAATAAATTTCAAATCATGTGAGTCTCTCTCAAAAGGTGTGTAAAGCAAGGATTATTGTGGTAAACTAAAAAGCAAAGACTCAAATCATACAAGACGCTCCAAGCAAAACACATATCATGTGGTGAATAAAAATATAGCTCCAAGTAAAGTAACCAATAGACGAAGACGAAAGAGGGGATGCCTTCCAGGGCATCCCCAAGCTTAGGCTTTTTGGTGTCCTTGAACTTTACCTTGGGGTGCCATGGGAATCCCCAAGCTTAGTATCTTTCCACTCTTTGTTCCATAATCCATCAAATCTTTACCCAAAACTTGAAAACTTCACAACACAAAACTCAAAATAGAAAATCTCGTGAGCACCGTTAGCGAAAGAAAACAAAACACCACTTCAAGGTACTGTAATGAACTCATTATTTACTTATATTGGTGTTAAACCTACTATATTACAACTTCTCTATGGTTTATAAACTCTTTTACTAGCCATAGATTCATCAAAATATGCAAACAACACAAGAAAAACAGAATCTGTCAAAAACAGAACAGTCTGTAGTAATCTGTAGCTAACGCAAGTTATGGAACCCCAAAAATTCTAAAATAAATTTCTGGACGTGAGGAATTTATCTATTAATCATCTTCAAAAAGAATTAACTAAATAGCACCTTCCAAATAAAAATGGCAGCGATTCTCGTGAGCGCTAAAGTTTATGTTTTTTACAGCAAGATCAAAAAGACTTTCCCCAAGTCTTCCCAACGGTTCTACCTGGCACAAACACTAATTAAACACAAAAAAACACAAAGAAAAAAGAGGCTAGGTAAATTATTTATTAATAAAAAGTATTAAAAAGTAAGGAATAAAAATAAAATTGGGTTGCCTCCCAACAAGCGCTATCGCTTAACGCCCTAGCTAGGCATAAAAGCGAAGATAGATCTAGGTATTGCCATCTTTGGTAGGCAATCCATAAGTGGATCTCATAATAGATTCATATGGTAATTTAATTTTCTTTCTAGGGAAGTGTTCCATGCCTTTCCTTAGCGGAAATTGGAATCTAATATTCCCTTCCTTCATATCAATAATTGCACCAATCGTTCTAAGGAAAGGTCTACCAAGAATAATAGGACATGAAGGATTGCAATCCATATCAAGAACGATGAAATCTACGGGCACATAGTTCCTATTTGCAACAATAAGAACATCATTAATTCTTCCCATAGGTTTCTTAATAGTGGAATCCGCAAGGTGCAAGTTTAAAGAACAATCATCAAAATCACGGAAACTTAGCAAATCACACAAAGTTTTTGGAATCGTGGAAACACTAGCACCCAAATCACACAAAGCATAGCACTCATGATTTTTAATTTTAATTTTTATTGTAGGTTCCCACTCATCATAAAGTTTTCTAGGGATAGAAACTTCCAACTCAAGTTTTTCTTCATAAGATTGCATTAAAGCATCAACGATATGTTTAGTAAAAGCTTTTTTTGACTATAAGCATGAGGAGAATTTAGCACGGATTGCAACAAGGAAATACTATCTATCAAAGAGAAATTATCATAATTAAATTCCTTGAAATCCAAAATAGTGGGTTCATTGATATTTAAAGTTTTGACCTCTTCAATCCCACTTTTAACAAATTTAACATCAAGATCTAAAGACTCCGAATTTTTGGAATGCCTTCTAGGTAAAGGTGGCTCATCTTCAGCCCCATCATTATCAAGATTCATATTGCAAAAAAAGATTTAATAGGAGACACATCAATAACTTTTAGATCTTCATCTTTATTATCATGAAAATTTCCCGGCTTAGCGGCCAACTTATTAACTAAGGTGGCCTGCTTATCCGAGACTTCAGCAATTAATTTTTTGAGATGAGCAATCTGAGATTTCAAACCATAAAATTCTTTAGACATATCATCGAGCTCTTTATTCATATAACCCATAAAGCTTTTTTGTTCCTTAAGCTCGTTCCTAAAGAAATTATTATGCTCAAATTGTAAAGTCATAAAACTCCTAACGTTGCTTTCGATCTCTTCTAACCTTTTAAGGTGAAGATCACCAAATCTAGGTAGAGTCATCTGACAAGCAAGCAATCCAACACACAAGCAAACAAGAAACGAGCAAAAAGAGGCAAATAGGAAAAGAGAAGGGGAACGAAGAGAGAGGGCGAATAAAACGGCAAGGGTGAAGTGGGGGGAGAGGAAAAGGAGAGGCAAACGGCAAATAATGTAATGCGAGGGATAAGAGTTTGTGATGGGTACTTGGTATGTTTTGACTTGGTAATGGCACCAGAAATGACTCGTTGTTGGGAGTCAAATCTTGACTTGACTTGGCGCGAATCTCCCCGGCAACGGCGCCAGAAATCCTTCTTGCTACCTCTTGAGCACTGCGTTGGTTTTCCCTTGAAGAGGAAAGGGTGATGCAGTAAAGCAGCGTAAGTATTTCCCTCAGTTTTTGAGAACCAAGGTATCAATCCAGTAGGAGATCACGCTCAAGTCCCACGCACCTACACAAACAAGTAAGAACCTCGCAACCAACGCGATAAAGGGGTTGTCAAGCCCTTCACGGTCACTTACGAGAGTGAGATCTGATAGATATGGTAAGATGATATTTTTGGTATTTTTATGATAAAGAGAAATAAAGATGCAAAGTAAAATAAACGGGAAAAGAAATAACTAAGTGTTGGAAGATTAATATGATGGAAAATAGACCCGGGGGCCATAGGTTTCACTAGTGGCTTCTCTCAAGAACATAAGTATTACGGTGGGTAAACGAATTAATGTCGAGCAATTGATAGAACTGAGCATAGTTATGAGAATATCTAGGTATGATCATGTATATAGGCATCACGTCCAAGACAAGTAGACCGAAACGATTCTGCATCTACTACTATTGCTCCACACATCGACCGCTATCTAGCATGCATCTAGAGTATTAAGTTCATAAGAACAGAGTAATGCTTTAAGCAAGATGACATGATGTAGAGGGGTAAACTCATGCAATATGATATAAACCCCATCTTTTTATCCTCGATGGCAACAATACAATACATGTCGGATCCCTTTCTGTCACTGGGATCGAGCACCGCAAGATTGAACCCAAAGCTAAGCACTTCTCCCATTGCAAGAAAGATCAATCTAGTAGGCCAAACCAAACTGATAATTCGAAGAGACTTGCAAAGATAAACCAATCATACATAAAAGAATTCAGAGGAGAATCAAATATTGTTCATAGATAATCTGGATCATAAACCCACAATTCATCGGATCTCGACAAACACACCGCAAAAGAAGATTACATCGAATAGATCTCCAAGAAGATCGAGGAGAACTTTGTATTGAGATCCAAAGAGAGAGAAGAAGCCATCTAGCTAATAACTATGGACCCATAGGTCTGAAGTAAACTACTCACACATCACCGGAGAGGCCATGGAGTTGATGTAGAGGCCCTCCGTGATCAATGCCCCCTCCGGCGGAGCCCCGGAAAAGGCCCCAAGATGGGATCTCTCGGGTACAGAAGGTTGCGGCGGTGGAATTAGGTTTTCGTGGTGCTCCTGGATGTTTGGGGGGTACGTGGATATATATAGGAGGAAGAAGTACGTCGGTGGAGCAACAGAGGGCCCACGAGGGTGGAGGGCGCGCCCAAGCGGGTAGGCGCCCCCCCCTGCCTCGTGCCTTCCTCCCTTGTTTCTTGACGGCCACTCCAAGTCTCCTGGATCACGTTTTTTGAGAAAATCACGTTCCCAAAGGTTTCATTCCGTTTGGACTCCGTTTGATATTCCTTTTCTTCGAAACCCTAAAATAGGCAAAAAAAATAGCAATTTGGGCTGGGCCTCCGGTTAGTAGGTTAGTCCCAAAAATGATATATGAGTGTAAAATAAAGCCCATTGACATCCAAAATAGATAATATAATAGCATGGAGCAATCAAAAATTATAGATACGTTGGAGATGTATCAGTGATCAAAGCATATGGTTTATACAGACTTTTGGAGAAGCCTGTATTTACAAGAAAGTGAGTGGGAGCTCTGTAGAATTTCTAATATTATATGTGGATGACATATTATTGATTGGAAATGATATAGAATTTCGGGATAGCTTAAAAGGATACTTGAATAAGAGTTTTTCAATGAAAGACCTCGGTGAAGCTGCTTATATATTAGGCATCATGATCTATAGAGATAGATCAAGACGCTTAATTGGACTTTCACAAAGCACATACCTTGATAAAGTTTTGAAGAAGTTCAAAATGGATCAATCTAAGAAAGGGTTCTTGCCTGTGTTACAAGGTGTGAAATTGAGTAAGACTCAATGCCTGACCGCTGCAGAAGATAGAGAGAAAATGAAAAGTGTTCCCTATGCTTCATCCATAGGCTCTATCATGTATGCAATGTTGTGTACCAGACCTGATGTGTGCCTTGCTATTAGTTTAGCAGGGAGGTACCAAATTAATCCAGGAGTGGATCACTGGACAGCGGTCAAGAACATCCTAAAATACTTGAAAAGGACTAAGGATATGTTTCTCATTTATGGAGGTGACAAAGAGCACATCGTAAATGGTTACGTCGATGCAAGCTTTGACACTGATCTGGACGATTCTAAATCGCAAACTGGATACGTGTTTATATTAAACGGTGGAGCTGTCAGTTGGAGCAGTTCTAAACAAAGCATCGTGGTGGGATCTACGTGTGAAGTGGAGTACATAGCTACTTTGGAAGCAACAAATGAAGGAGTTTGGATGAAGAAGTTCATATCCGATCTAGGTGTCATACCTAGTGCATCGGCTCCAATGAAAAAAATTGTGACAATACTGGTGTGATTGCCTTGGCAAAGGAATCCAGATTTCACAAGAGAACCAAGCACATCAAGATATGCATCAATTCCATCCGGGATCAAGTCCAGGTGGGAGACATAGAGATATGCAAGATACATACGGATCTGAATGTTGCAGACCCGCTGACTAAGCCTCTTCCACGAGCAAAACATGATCAGCACCAAGACTCCATGGGTGTTCGAATCATTACTGTGTAATCTAGATTATTGACTCTAGTGCAAGTGGGAGACTAAGGGAAATATGCCCTAGAGGCAATAATAAAGTTATTATTTATTTCCTTATTTCATGATAAATGTTTATTATTCATGCTAGAATTGTATTAACCGGAAACATAATGCATGTGTGAATACATAGACAAACATAGTGTCACTAGTATACCTCTACTTGACTAGCTATGGAGTCTTGGTGTTGATCATGTTTCCTAGCCATAGACATGAGTTGTTATTTGATCAACGGGATCACATCATTAGGAGAATGATGTGATTGACTTGACCCATTTCGTTAGCTTAGCACTTGATCGTTTAAGTTTACTGCTATTGCTTTCTTCATGACTTATACATGTTCCTATGACTATGAGATTATGCAACTCCCGAATACATGAGGAACACTTTGTGTGCTACCAAACGTCACAACATAATTGGGTGATTATAAAGGTGCTCTACAAGTGTCTCCGATGGTGTTCGTGGAGTTGGCATAGATCAAGATTAGGATTTGTCACTCTGATTGTCGGAGAGGTATCTCTAGGCCCTCTCGATAATGCACATCACTATAAGCCTTGCAAGCAATGTGGCTAATGAGTTAGTTGCAGGATGTTGCATTACGGAACGAGTAAAGAGACTTGCCGGTAACGAGATTGAACTAGGTATTGAGATACCGACGATCGAATCTCGGGCAAGTAACATACCGATGACAAAGGGAACAACGTATGTTGTTATGCGGTTTGACCGATAAAGATCTTCGTAGAATATGTAGGAACCAATATGAGCATCCAGGTTCCGCTATTGGTTATTAACCGGAGACGTGTCTCGGTCATGTCTACATAGTTCTCGAACCCGTAGGGTCCGCATGCTTAAAGTTTTGTGACGATCGGTATTATGAGTTTTTGTGTTTTGATGTACCTAAGGTAGTTCGGAGTCCCGGATATGATCACGGACATGACGAGGAGTCTCAAAATGGTTGAGACATAAAGATCGATATATTGGATGACTATGTTCGGATACCGGAAAGGTTTCGGGAGGTTTCGTACATTTACTGGAGTACCGGGGGTTACCGGAACCCCCCCCCCCCGGGGGGTATATTGGGCCTAATGGGCCTTAGTGGGGGAAGAGGAGGGGCGGCCAAGGGCAGCCGCGTGCCCCCTCCCTCTCTAGTCCGAATTGGACAAGGAGGGGGGTGGCGCCCCCCTTTCCTTCTCTCTTCTCTCCCTTCCTTCTCCTCTCCTACTTCAACTAGGAAAAGAGGGAGTCCTACTCCCGGTGGGAGTAGGACTCCCCCCTTGGAGCGCCCTCCTCCTTGGCCGGCTGCCTCCCCCCTAGCTCCTTTATATACGAGGGCAGGGGCACCCCATAGACACAACAATTGATCTATTGATCTCTTAGCCATGTGCGGTGCCCCCCTCCACCATAATCCACCTCGGTTATATCGTAGCTGTGCTTAGGCGAAGCCCTGCGATGGTAGCTTCATCAACATCGTCACCACACCGTCGTGCTGACGAAACTCTTCCCCGATCTCTACTAGATCGTGAGTTCGCGGGACGTCACCGAGCTGAACGTGTGCTGAACGCGGAGGTGCCGTACGTTCGGTACTGAGGATCGGTCGATCGTGAAGACGTACGACTACATCAACCGCGTTGTCATAACGCTTCCGCTTAACGGTCTACGAGGGTACGTGGACGACACTCTCCCCTCTCGTTGCTATGCATCACCATGATCTTGCGTGTGCGTAGGAATTTTTTTGAAATTACTACGTTCCCCAACACTTCCACCACAAGACCACAAGTTAAAAGGCAAGGACAAGATTCAAGAGGAGATTGATGCATTTGAAGAAGCACCTAAGGCCTTGGTCAAGTGGGTTCCCAAGACTACATAAAGTTCCACTTCATCAAGTACGACTACAACTCCAAGGATTCCCCTCAAGATGGTGTGGATTCCTAAGATGAAGAACTAGAGAGCTCTTGAGGGTGACTCCGCCAACATACTTCACTCATATCATTTTGGCAAGGACAAGTGCAAACAAATTCCACATCTTGCACTAGTTCAAGGAGTCACAAACCCTCTTGTTGGTAAGACAAGGGACAAGGTAACCTAATGCTTTCATGGACATCATCCAATGTGAACTTCACTCTATGTCTATGGATATCCTTGCTTGTTCCTTTTGGGACTAACCCGTGTAGGTATTGAAAGTGCAACTCACTCCAAAAGATTGCTCCGAATGACCTACATCAACATTGAGCATCTACATCTTCAACACCTACATGAAGTCATCATCGACAAAACCCAAGGTTAGTTCATCCCTCCTAGGGGGGATATCACATCTAGGGGGAGCTTTACTCTAATCAATTGAGCTAAAGCAACTCTAATGATGTGAGCACAACAATACTTTATGTAAAATTGGCAACCCCACTTGTGCTTAAGCGATGATTATGACCTATGATCAAATGTTCTCATTTGACTCCTAAGTCAATATACTCATATATAGATGACCTAGTCATCGCCAAATTGCTTGATAGATGCTAGAGTGATTGTGCATGCTTTGTCACATATTTCATTTGTCATTTCATTGTGTGAGCATGTTGGATGCATATTTTACTCATTCGAGGACATCCATTTGTTGCTTTGATTGTTTGGCTTTTTTCTCTTTTGCCAAATGGATGGACAAGAATGCCTAAGAACTCCCTCTAGCTATCTATGCTTTTCTTGTCTCAAACTCTATTCATGCTACATCACAAAGTTTGATCAAGTCAGATTCGAACCACTCTGTGTGAGGAGCACTCGGAGTCCCCGATTCATCACAGTCTTAAACTTCCAAGACCTCTTTGTGCATTTCGGTATGACCGAATCATCCATTTCGGTCACACCGAGATCACTAAGTTGATATAGGTTTTTAATCTCGGTGCAACCGACTAGAACTTTTCGGTCACACCGAGTTGCAGTAACCGCTTGCAATTCTGCATCTCGGTGCCACCGAGTTGTTCCACTCGGTCACATTGACAGGGACGGGATATATATACCCACGGGTGAGATTTTGGAAAATTCTTCAAAACCTCTCAACCCACGCATGTCCTGCTCTGCTGCCTCAGCTCTCTCGTCCTCTCGTCACCAGTGACCTCCCGCCGCTGGTTCCCATTCCGTCAATGGATTTCTGCCCCTCCGTTGCCGTTGTAGCAAACTCCGCCGAGTTAGGGTATGAGTTCGATATTTTGTGCTATTCCTTTAACTCCTATTCGTAGCACATTACTTTGCCATGATCATGACCATGTATGCAATTAATCTATCCACTGAAAACATCCCTTAGGTTAGGTTTGATTTGAAGATTTAGGGTTAGGTCTCCGCCGGACTCATCTCAGACCGACCGAATTGTAGAAATCGGTCTCACCGATTTGGCTTAGACCATTGCAGTTGCACTTTCGGTCTGACCGAAAACTGCAAATCGGTGTGACCGAGTTCGATTCTTTGTGAAACCCTAGCAGTCTCGGTGCCACCGAACTGTGACTCGGTCTGACCGAGTTCACTAGTTTAGGTTCCAAAAGCTGCTTTGGTATCACTGAGTTTACAAATCGGTAGCTCCGAAATGCTTTCTGTGAAGAACTAAAACTAAGTTTTTTTAAGTCATTCTTTTTGCAAAAACTCTGCACTTTGTGATGCTCATCCACTCTACCTCATCCATATCTATTCACAGGGTCTGCTGTTAGTAAGTTCGCAGAAATGTCTGACCAGAGCGACAGCCAGAACAAGTCAGAGGAACAGGTACAATTGAGTGAGGGCACTAGTCTCTCCAGCACTTCTGATGATGGCAGCAGGAGCACACCAAGCAACTTTCCCAAGGCAGCCACCAGAACAAGGAAGAAGAAAACCTTAGACTCTGAAGATGAGGACTATGTGGCTGTTGAGGAGGAAGTCGGCTCCAAGAAGAAGGTGCTGAAGAAGGAGTATGGCACAGTTGCATCAACTAAGCCTGGCCTGCACAAGAAGGCCCCTGCCAAGAGGGTGCCAACCTTAAAGGTGAGAGCCTCAACTGCTGAAACCTCCAAATCTACTGAAGAGGTTGTTGGAGAAGGAAAGAAAAGGAAGGAAAGGGTCAAGAAGACCACTGCCAGAGTGCTTGGAAGATCCTCCATTATGAGAGATCCAGAAGAAGAGGAGGAGGAAGAGGATGTTGCACCAGCTCCTAAGGCTCAGAAGCTTATGGGAGATGCAATCAAGTCAGGGGCTACTCCATCTAAGCCCAAATCTGCTCCCAAGGCTGCTGCTCGGAAACCCCCAAAGCCCAAGAGGAACACCAGGAGTATACCTGCTGAGGAGAAGAACAAGGCCCCAGTGCCTGAAGCTGAAGAAGAGGAAGATGATTCTCTTGTTTTGAGGAAGTTGAAGCCCAAAATTCCTGACCACAATGATGCTCATCCAGTCACTAAGGACATGCACATCAGGAAAGATGCAGGATTGAGATTATGGAGACAGTCTGATCCCTATGTTGTTAGGAGGAGGACTGCAGTTGACTACAGGTTCCATACAAAGGAACAACGAGATTTCTATGAGACAATTTTGCTTGACAAGAAGCCCATACTGTCTGACATGAAATGGGTGGACTGGGAGTTTATCCGAGAAAATGAAGATCACTTCCCTGGAGTGTATGACAGTTTTAAGGCATGTGGAGTTGATGAATTCGTTGGACAAAAGCTCACCAAGTGGAATGATGAGTTGATCATGCAGTTCTACTCCACTGCCCACTTCTATCCAGATGGAAGGATAGTTTGGATGTCTGAGGGTACCAGGTACCAGTCCACAGTTGAAGAATGGTCCAAGCTAATCAATGCCCCCAAAGAACATGAAGATGACTTGGATGTGTATGCCACCAAGAAGAAGGACCACAACTCAATGGCAAACATGTACAAGGAGATCCCTGACAAGGCTTTGGAAACTCACAAGCTTGGATCTGTGCATTTCTTGTTGTCTGGTCTGCCTACGGTCAACTGGATCTTAAGGCACACATTGCTACCCAAGTCAGGAGATCACAAGATGATCCGAGGACACTTCATCAACATGCTGCAAATCTTTGATGTTCCCCAGAATTTCAAGGTTATGAGTTTGATTGTCGAAACAATCAAGAAGACTGTTGCTGATCAAAAGAGGAGTTGTGGATATGCTCCACATATTCAGGAGCTCATCAATTCTAAGATGGGCACGGGGACTTATTTGCTGGACAAGGAGCATCTACCTCTATATCCTGAATTTGAAGACAACACTGTTGTGATGAATGAGGAGGAACCATCATCAGCTCAAGTCTAGGAGAAGAGAGCCAAGGAAAAGGCTGATAAAGCTGCCCAGATGCCAAGTGTTGAAGAGGCATCTCGAGTCTTCCTGAAGAGCAAGCAAGATCAGTTAGGCTATCTGATTCAAGCTACACTGAGGATTGAGAAGGGCTTGGCCACCCTGACTCAGCATCAGGAGAGCCTGGAGAGGATTATGGAGACAAAATTCTATGATCTTGATTTGAAGGTGACTAAGATTCAGACTGTAGTTGAGCAGCTTCAGGAGGAAGCAGAGGAGAGGAAAGGAAAGTCAACTACTGATGCCTTTAAGTGTGTGCCACGAGGTCCAAGGTCTCCTGCAGTGCTAGTCTCAGATGCCAGAGCTTTAGTGTCAGCACCAGCAGCTACAGCTCCAGTGCCACCTCCAGCACCCACTCCACCAGCTCCAACTACGTCATCGGAAGCCTTCGTCCTTGGAGTTCTCTCTACACCACCTCCTGAAGACCAAGCCTGAGAGATGTACAGCACTATGCATTTTCGAACTTTTTGGTAACTTGTTGCCAAAGGGGGGTAAATATGTATAGATCATAGGCTTCGAGAGAGAGTGTCTTGTGTCTTGCTTTTTATCTCTCTTGCTTTTGGTTGAACTTTCTGTGCTTGTGTGAGATACTTTTATGTCCTTGTGAGATACTTATGTGATCATGTGGTTGATCATATGCTACCTTAATGTTTGGGTGAATGATGCTATCTGTTATATCTCATATATGATCATTCACTTGCTTGGTGATGAGTGCATGCTTTTAATTCCTATCATTTTGAGCGCTCCACCAAGATGTATGTGACATGGAAGAGTGACCCATGAACCTAATAGATTGTGCATTTGCATTCAAAAGCAAATTTTAAATAATGCATAAATTTAGGGGGAGCTCTTGCTTATCACATACTTCTCAAAGCGACGATGTTTTTCAATCTTATTATCATTTGTCGAAGCTTTGATCTATATGTTGTCATCAATTACCAAAAAGGGGGAGATTGAAAGTGCAACTATCCCTAGGTGGTGTTGGTAATTCTTAACGTCATATAGCTCATTAAGCTAATGCTATTTGAAGATAAATATTTCAGGAAAGCTCAATGATTGGCATGGCATGGATTAGAAAGTGGACCCCTCAAAATGCTAAGGACGAAAGATTGGCTCAAGCTCAAAGCACAAGACTCTACACTTTTTCATTTTAGTGATCCAAGATCACATTAAGTCCATAGGAAAAGCCAATACTATTAAAAGGGGATGAGGTGTTGCTTAATGAGTTACTTGCTCAAAATGTTTAGTGATATGCTCCAAAAATCCTCAACTACTTTCTCATATCCACATATGTCCCAAACCAAAAGTCAAACTCGGCCCCACCGAAATCTTCTATCCGGCGCCACCGAGTTCATTTGACATAGCCACTGCCAGAAACCCTAATCAATTCGGTCTCACCGATAGGGATCTCAGTCTCACCGAGATGGGATTGCAAACTCTCTGTTTCCCTTCGTAACGTTTCAGTCTAACCGAAATGAGTGATCGGTCCCACCGAGATTGCAATGCAAACTCTCTGTTTCCCCTTCATAACGTTTCGGTCTAACCGAGATGGGCGAATCGGTCCCACCGAGTTTGCCTGACCAACTCTCTGTTTGCCTATTACCAAAATCGGTCCCACCGAGTTTGTGTAATCGGTCTCACCAAGATTACGTTATGCCCTAACCCTAATGGAATTGGTCCCACCGAGTTGACATGTCGGTCCCACCGAAAACCCTAACGGTCACATTATGAACTAAATCGGTCTGACCGAGTTGTATGATTCGGTCCCACAGAGTTTGGTGATTTGTGTGTAATGGTTAGATTTTGTGTGGAGGCTATTTATACCCCTCCACCTACTCTTCATTCGTGGAGAGAGCCATCAGAATATGCCTACACTTCCAACATACATTTTCTGAGAGAGAACGACCTACACTTGTGTTTAGGTCAAGATATTCCATTCCAACCACATAAATCTTGATCTCTAGCCTTCGTCAAGTTGCTTTCCACTCAAATCATCTTTCTACCAAATCCAATCCTATGAGAGAGAGTTGAGTGTTGAGGAGACTATCATTTGAAGCAGAAGAGCAAGGAGTTCATCGCCAACACACCATCTATTACCTTTTGGAGAGTGGTGTCTCCTAGATTGGTTAGGTGTCACTTGGGAGCCTCCGTCAAGATTGTGGAGTTGAACCAAGGAGTTTGTACGGGCAAGGAGATCGCCTACTTCGTGAAGATCTACCCTAGTGAGTCAAGTTCTTCGTGGGCGATGGCCATGGTGGGATAGACAAGGTTGCTTCTTCGTGGACCCTTCGTGGGTGGAGCCCTCTGTGGACTCGTGCAACTGTTACCCTTCGTGGGTTGAAGTATCCATCAACGTGGATGTATGATAGCACCACCTATCAGAACCACGCCAAAAAATCTCCGTGTCTACATTGCGTTTGCTCCCTCCAAACTCCTCCCTTTACCTTCATATGAAATTGTTTTACATTCCGCTGCTATACTCTTAGAATTGCATGTGTAGGTCGATTACTTGTTTGTGCTAAGTTGCTAAAATCTGCCAAGACTTAAAATTGGGAAAAGGCTAGATTTTTACTTGGTCAAGTAGTCTATTCACCCTCCCCCCTCTAGACATACTTTCGATCCTACAGATGGCCAAGCGAGTTGGCCCAAAGTGCGAAGCCGCCGAACACAAAGATCTTACCGGGGAGGAAAACCTCCCCCAGGGAAGCATTGTTGTAGATGATTGATGGAGCCATCGAACCTTCTGGTGACGATGCAGCGGAACTCTCAATGAAAGCACCAATGTCGGCGTCAAAACCGGTGGATCTCGGGTAGGGGGTCCCGAACTGTGCGTCTAAGGTCGATGGTAACAGGAGGCAGGGGACACGATGTTTTACCCAGGTTCAGGCCCTCTTAATGGAGGTAATACCCTACGTTCTGCTTGATTGATCTTGATGAGTATGAGGATTACAAGAGTTGATCTACCACGAGATCGTTGTGGCTAAACCCTAGAAGTCTAGCATGTATGATTGTTATCGCCTCTACGGACTAAACCCTCCAGTTTATATAGACACCGGAGGGGCCTAGGTTTGTACACAGTCGGTTTACAAAGGAAGGAATCTACATATCCGAACGCCAAGCTTGCCATCCATGCAAAGGAGAGTCCCATCCGGACACGGGAAGAAGTCATCTGTCTTGTATCTTCATAGTCCATTAGTCCGGACGCCCGTGGACCCCTTAATCCAGGACTCCCTTATCGACCCTTGAGAACTTCTCGTCCAGTAACGCCTATTCTGCCACTAGGCATTTTCAGCATGTGGTTCCATTCGGACCATTAAAGGCCCATGAAGCCTTTGGGTCATTTTCATGCATGTAGTGATTTTTGGCCTATTATGCCTATGGTTTGTATTAATCACGTGATGTCTCTCAGTCTGGTATGTGTTTTGGCCCATGTTATGTTTTGGGCCTTTTGATGTACGAGGTTATTCGACCCATTTGTGGCCCATGGTTACTATAGCCCATATGTGGCACATGGTTACTATGACCCGTATATGGCCCATGGTTATTACGGCTCGTTAATGGCTGGCGGGACGTCCGGTCCATTAGCGGACTATGGAAACCAAACTGCGGTAAATAAACAAATAATAAACAAGCACTTTACACTAGGCTATTACAGTTATTACACATATTACATCTACTGGGCCTCACAGTTTGCCACTAGTGCAAATAAACGCAACAACAAAGCGACGGATTACATACACTAGGCATCAAAGTTGGCCACCAGTATAAATAAATGCGACAACAAAATAAGTCCAGAACTGAAACCACTTCAACACAGCTTAAGAAATGTTATCTGGGTATCCACCATGCCGGCAATCAGCTTAGCAAGATGATGAACTTTCACTTGTTTGGCGCTAAATCCTCCAACACTTGCTATTGCACCAGAAAGTATGCATCTGATTTCGCAGGGCCTTCCTAGGTGATTCACCTTCTTTTCGGAGCACAGCTGAATGATGGCTTTCCTCTTGGAGTTGATACTCAAGAAGACAAACCGATTCGGCTGGCGAGTTCATAGAGCTTGTGCTGGCAGTAGTGGCTATTATCTCGAACACTACATCAAGACATTACTTTGGGGTTGTCTCACTATCCTCGTGATAGTTTTCCTTAACTATCTGCAATATCAGCTTTATTGTAGACAAATAAGGTTGTCTCACTATCTTGAAAACCTTATCTACATTAGTTGCTTTACCATTGCATAATGGGGTGGTCTTATCCAATATTCTCTCAGCATTATATAAGAAGAACAAGTAGACATATAACATGTTTTACATGTATATGCAACTCATTTTAGTAAACAAGATCATTAGTAAGGTGGACAGGATTACAATAACATGTATTTTATTATAAAATATATAATAACAACATGAAACGAACATATATCTATGTAATAGGGTCATTGTATTGTCTATTCCTTCCCATTTTATGTGAGAGACTATACAAGGCCTTTTTGTGATAAATTAACACTTTCCAACAACTATCGGATCACGGGTTCCGGTAAACCCTCAAGGTTCAAACACTGGGGTGCACGCAAAGGTTTTCTCCCTATCGATCCACGCCCTAGCTCTCTAAGATCTCGCGGACGAACTCGGCGAACTCACAACATAGAAAGACACAACATTTATACTGGTTCGGGCCACCGTTGTGGTGTAATACCCTACTCCAGTGTGCTGGTGGTGGATTGCCTCTTGGGCTGATGATGAACAGTACAAGGGGAAGAATAGCCTCCTGAGGTTGAGGTGTTCTTGTGCCTGGTGAACTTGTGTGGGTGAGATGCCTCTCGATCTGCTCTCGATTCAATCCCCTCTCTACTGTGGTGGCTGGTTCTACTTATATAGGCCATGGTCCTCTCCCCAAATATTGAGCGGGAAGGGAGCCAACAACGGCCAATTTGAAAGGGGACAGCTAGTACAACTTATCCTGACAAAAGCGGTCTTCCCCTGCAAAAGGCTCTGGTGCTGACGCCGTCCTGGGCTCCATGGTGACCCCCGTCTTGTCGTCCTTCTGGTCTTGGTCTCGTTGCATCAATATGGAAACCTTTGCTTGATGCCTCAGTACTCCGCGCCTACGCTTGCCCCCTTGGCACCAAAGAGGAAGCAAGGACACTGCGCGCGCTGGCGCCTGCCTGGCGCCTGCCTGGTCTCAATCGTCATGGCTCACGTCACGAGGACCTCGCGAGGTTTCCTTGCCTTGATCTCTCCGCCCCTCGTGAGCCTGCCTGGCGAGGCCGCTCCTGAGGAGGTCTTGTGCCGTCCGCCTCGCGAGGCTTGGCCCCTCGCGAGGGTCTTGAATCCCCTGTCGATGAAGATGGGTCGTACGGGCCTGCTAGCTCAGCCATGCTGTGGGCCGCAGGCAGGAAAGTCTAGGGACCCCCGTTCCCAGAACGCCAATAGTAGCCCCCGGGCCCAAGGCGCGCTCGGGCTTGGCTTCGAGGCGAAGCCAAAGGTCCAGCACGGAGCGCAGCGGGCCCCAAAAGCCTGTGGCCTGGGTTGACGCGTGGTGGTTGATTGGACGTGGGCGTCTCCGCTTCCCCACGCTGCCTCGGCAACTGCCCGACTTGAAAAGTCCCTCGACATGCAAGGAAAACCATCATTACCTGTGATCATGGGGGGTGCTGGTTGGCCTTCTCCTGCTATAAATGAGGAAGGGGTGGAGCCCCCGTCCCCCACTTCTTCCTATTCTGCCTGCTTCTTCTTCCTTTGCTCCACCACCGACTCCAATGGCGCCGATCCGTAGGTTTTTGGCTGAGGAGAAGGGAAAAGTTCCCCTCGACGTGCCAGCGCTGCTCCCACCAAAGAAGAGGTCGGTCCATTGCCACGACGCCACGGAGATGCAGGTGGTGACGAGGCCTTGGTGCGAGCGGCCTCCTCCTGGGTATCCGCTGCCCTTGTACACCCAAGACGGGGGCTCGGGAGGAAGAAGCAGCGCGCCGCGGTGACGAGTGTCGTCTCTCCTAGAGTCCATGTCGCGGACTCCTCACGTGAGCTCGTGCTGTGGGCAGCAATGCCCCCAAGCTCCTGGATCCGCTTCCCGCGCTTCTTCTCTGACATGATGCCGCCGAGGGGCCCTCTCGAGCTCTGGTTGCAGCATGCCGACTGCGACGCTCCGGCGACCGGGGCTGAGGTTGAAGCAGTCTCCACCGGCAAAATCTTCATGACCCGCGGCTGGGGCGAGGTCGCATGGGTTTATCGTGCGGAGGGCGCCCTTGCGATCCACTTCGAGTACGACAGCGCCTCCACACTGTTCTTCAAGGTCTTCGACGTGGAGGGTCGCTGCTTGGAGTGTTGCCCCGAAGGGGAGCGCCGGGACGAGGCACGCCCCGCTCGCGGCTGCTCCAGCAGCAGCGACTCTTGGGAGTCCAACGGTTCTCCCGAGCTCTACGAGACTCCGGAGACGAGCGACGACAGCTACGTGCCCCTGAGCTCTCGCCGCGCCCGGAGCAGGGCCGCAAAGTCCGGCCGCCGCCGCCGCTGATCTGGATGGGGTTGGCGCCGGCCTCCCGCGGCCCACTGTTGAAGATGGCATCGGCCGCGGGGGTGTGTAGATAGGATTCTCCTAGGTTCTCGTCTTTTGTTCCCTACGAGGAATCAAGAAGTACCCCGTGGGGGCGTGTAAAGAGTCTGCAATGTCTTTTGTTGATGTTATCCCAATTAAGGAAGCCTTGTGAGCGCAAGCCCTGTTTAGGCTCGGTCTTCCCTTTCCAATCTCGCGACAGCTTGTTGCTCTACGCTGACAGGTCCCGGTCCCCAGGCAAGCTTCAGCCGTCACTGGTATGCCAGGTCACGTGCCGTGATCAAGGCCAGGAGGTGAGCGGCCCGAGGTCCAGTAAGAGCCCCTGAGGCGCGATGCTCAGGAGGTCCCCTTTAGCGCTCAAGCAGCTGTGGTAAGATAAGAAAGGGAGGCCACGTTGCCGCAACAGGGCTGCGGCGAGCGTGTCCTCTAGGTTCCAACGATTAGTTGATCTGAGCTCGTGACTTATCTTGGCAGTTCGGGGTCGATTCTTCGTGATGCGCCAGACCTGTGCGCGAACATCCGCAGCGTAGCTAGGTCAGGCCCATATGAGTCCTCCCCCTTTCAATGCTCTCATTTGTGCTCTACGTCCTCAGGTCCCGGCCCTCGAGCGAGCTCGGCCGCCGCTGGTATGGCAGGTCGCGTGCCGTGGTCAAGGCCAGGGGGTGAGGGCTGGAGAGCCAGTAAGAGCTCCTGAGTCGCGATGCTCAGGAGCCCCCCTTTAACGCGCAAGCGGATTACTTGGAAGAGGTGGGAGCTCGCGATACCGCCTGGTGCTATCCTCGTGAGATTCCTGCGAGCCAGCACAAGGAAGAACACGATCTGCCGTTATGGTTGCCAGCCTGCCGCTGGTTACTCTGTGAGGGGGGTGAAGGCACTGAGGGCCTAGTGAGGTGACGTGCGCGGGGCGTGCTGCGAGCCAGAGCTCGACCGCTCAGATTTATCGACGTGGTAGGGACGGGCCCATGCACCAGCGTTGTCCCGACGTGAGGAGGCCCCGTGGGAGGCGACGATTGAGCAGGTAGTAATCATAGGTAGATCAAACATGAGAGTAGCAGGCTTAAGTAAGTGCATGAGAGATACGTGCCACTGGGTCAGGCCCGAGCGGCTTGGGGATGATGCAGCCTGAGGGGCGCTCCCAACAAGGTAAGCTAAAGACATAAAAAGGGATACACGCGGCCTGGGAATGATGCAGCCCGAGGGGCGCTCCCAGCTAAATGAACTTGGAAAATGTCACCTAGCTCTGTTGACGAAGGAGAGTTGGGGCAGCTGAAGGTGCACGGCGAAAGGGTTGCTCCTCACGAGCCACCGGAGCCCTGAGCCTCGGGAGGCTCTGGGGGCTCAGGTGGTTCCTTGAGGACCGTCTCCATCTCCATCAGGACGGCGTGGTGCCTGGCCTCCTGAGCCGCTAGGATGCGCCACAAGTTGCGCTGGTAGGCGGATGACACGCTCGGCAGGCCAAAGGGCATGCGAGCGTAGCTGTGCGGTGGGCCCTCACAGTGTCCCACGCACGAAGGCCGGAAAAGCTCCTGAGAAGCGGCCCTGTTGAGCCCCAGAACGTCGATGCAGATGCGCAGCCCGACATCCTCACCTGGATGGGGAGCTGCGCCTCGTGAGCGGCGGTCGCCGCGCATGGCCCTTGCTCTTGCAATTCCTGGGTGGTCTTGGTAATGAACTCCTGAACGGTGGGCGATCCTTACCCTGTGCCCTCCTGAGGGAAACGTGCCGCGAAGCACGCCTCCAGGTGGTGCCCAAGCGCCTCCCTCGTGATGTGGGCAAGGTCTGAGGCCTTCTAGAAGAAAGCCCCAGAGCCCTGCCCGAGAAGGGCGTCGGGCGCGCCTTCCTATGCGATGGAGGGAGGCGCCCTGGAGTGGGCGCTGGTCCTGACGAGGCTCCGACCGTGACGCCACCCTCCTGAGGTCCTGCGTGGCGCAGCTGCTTCTTCTTCTTGGGGATGGCCTCAGGAGGGCCCTCACCCTTGCTGTCGGGGTCGTCGATTGCTGCGACTTGGAAGGCACGCCCGAGGGAGCACACCGCATCCCTTTCTTCACATGGGACCGTGATGATTGAAAGAACATGCGGTGCCCCCATGTTTGGTTTTGGCAATTGATGATAATCTCTATGGACTAATGGTTGCCTTGAGTTATATTTAAAGGTTTTGTCCATAGGCTTTTCTTGGAGTACATGTGTTGGTTTCAAGGAGAGTTTGTGTCGACCAAGGTGCCATTCAAGGAATTATCCAAGATTGGTCATGTGAGTGTCGAGCTTATCGCAAGCATGTCTTGAAGAAGAAGATTGTGTGATCATTCATGTCTACCTTCGAGACATCATCCAAATGAAGAGAATTGGGATTCAAGGTTGATCAAGATTAAGTCAAGAATGAATCAAGTTGATCAACTCACAAAGCGCAAAAGATGTACCGAGAGGGATCAAGTGATCCCATGGTATGGTAAGCATTGTCAATTTCTCTTTGTGTACTAACCCATGGTCTTCGTGAGAGTTCTTTGTGGGGTTAGGTTGCGGTGTGCAAGTTCAAGTGGAGCATCATGAAGAGATCAAATGCTTGAAACTTGTCTTCCATTGTGGTGACAATGGACATGTGAAGATGTGCGGAAGAGTGGCTCACCCATAGTGGAGTCTTCATCGAGCCAACACAATCAAGAAAGGTGGTCCAACTTGAGGAAGTCAAGATCGTCATCATCTAGCTCAAGTGGACCATGTGCAAGGCAAAGGTTTGCCCTTGATAGGTTTTCTATTTTACCGGTCTCATGATGGTAGTTGGGAGACCGGGTTATAGGATCGATTGCCGTACTATCAAGGGGGGCTCTCGATGAGTAGCTTGATCGTATCGTTCGTTGAGAGCTAAAACCATTGCATCCTTACATCATCTTTCTTGGTTCTTGTTTGGTTCTCTTTGTGAGTCTTAGAGCTTATGGTCATCTTGATGACAAGCTCGAGTTCATCAAAAACGGAGTTCACATGCATCTTCTATGATGTTTTCGATGTTGGAGGTTTTGCCAGTTCTTCTCGGTTGGAGGTTTCACTCCTCTTTTTGTTAGGCATGCCTCCCCTGCCTCTTCTTACTATAACCAGTCATTGTTTTGATGCTACTCGTCGTCTTGTTTCCAACAAGCTTGAGTTTGCTCAATTCGGAGCTCATATGCAGAAGTTATGGCAGTTCTTGTTTTCTTGAGAGTGGCTTTTGTCTGGTCCCAGCGGTAGTACCGCGAGCCCAATCGGTAGTACCGCTTGGAGCTCTCGGCCATAGTACCGCTGCAGTGCCGCTCTTCTACCGCCTCAATTTTGGGTCCTGCTCTTTTCGTGTCGGGTTTAGCAGTAGTTGCACGGCAGTAAGGCACGGTAGTACCGCTCCGGTCGGGCAGTAGTACCGTTTCTGCTTCACTGCCGCCATACTCTGCTCTGCCTGCCTCTTTTGGTCCTGTGTTCTGCTCCTCCAGCGGTAGTACCGCTGGGGTGAGCGGTAGTACCGCTTATATGTACCGCCCCAAGGTTCATGTTTTGTTGCTCCTCTTCCCTGCTTCTTCCGCCCGAGCGATAGTACCGCTCGTGTGTGGGCTGAGCACATAACGGTTGGATTTTCTCCCTCCTATAAAAGGGGGTCTTCTTCCCCAATGAACCTTATCCTTTGAGCTCGTGTTCTTCCCCTATTGTTGACCTTCTTCGAGCTTTCTTGCTCTCAATCCCTCCATGGATTCTTGCTAGTTTTTGAGGGAAAAGAGAGAGGAGATCTAGATCCACATTTCCACCAATCACTTTCTCCTCTATGTGAGGGGAACCCCTTGGATCTAGATCTTGGAGTTCTTGGTGTTCTCCTTCTTGTTCTTCCTCTCATTTTCCTCCCTAGCATTAGTTGCTTCGGTGGGATTTGAGAGAGAAGGACTTGGGCACTCCGTGTGCCCTTGCCATTGCATTTGGTGCATCGGTTTGAGTTCTCCATGGTGATACGTGGAAGTTACAAGTTGAGAAGCTTATTACTCTTGGGTGCTTGGTACCCTTGAGCTTGTTCCTCTTGGGTGCTTGGGCGCCCTAGACGGTTGGTGGTGTTTGGAGCTCAATCATTGTGGTGTAAAGCTCCGGGCAAGCGTCGGGGTCTCCAATTAGGTTGTGGAGATCGCCCCGAGCAATTTGACAGGTACCGGTGACTGCCCCCAAGGGTTGCCAAAGTGTACGGGTTCGGTGACCGCCCCCAAGGGTTGCCATTTGTACGGGTTCGGTGACCGCCCTCAAGGGTCCCTTAGTGGAATCACGGCATCTTGCATTGTGCGAGGGCGTGAGGAGATTACGGTGGCCCTAGTGGCTTCTTGGGGAGCATTGTGCCTCCACACCGCTCCACACGGAGATTAGCATCCGCAAGGGTGTGAACCTCGGGATACATCATCATTTCCGCGTGCCTCGGTTATCTCTTACCCGAGCCCTTTACTTATGCACTTTACTTTGTGATAGCCATATTGTTCTTTGTCATATATCTTGCTATCACATAGTTGCTTATCTTTCTTAGCATAAGTTGTTGGTGCACATAGGTGAGCCTAGTTGTTTTAGGTTTTGTGCTTGGCAAATTAACCGCTAGGTTTATTCCGCATTTGTTCAAGCCTAAACTGTAATTATTTTAAAGCGCCTATTCACCCCCCCCCTCTAGGCGACATCCATGATCTTTCAATGATCCCGCCGCTTCCCGGCATCTTGAGGACATTGTAGCCGTGATGGGTCACCGCCATGAACTTGGCAGGGCTGGATACCCGAGGATGGCATTGTACGGCAGGCGGATGTGCGTGACGTCAAAGTGGATGAGCTCGGTGCGGTAGTTCTTGCGTTCCCCGAAGGTGACAGGGAGGCTGACCTGCCCTATTGGTGTGGTGGAACCGTCAGTCACTCCTGAGAAGGGCTTGGTGGGATGAAGCTGGTCATATGGCACTTGGAGGCTGTCGAACATGTCGACGGACAGGACGTTGAGCCCTGCGCCACCGTCGATGAGGGTCTTGGTAACTTGCACGTTGCTGATGACTGAGGAGTAAAGCATCGGGAGGGCGCCAGCGGTAGCTGCGCACTTGAGCTGGTCTGCCGAGTTGAACGTGATGGGGCACTGGGACCATCTGAGCGGGTGTGCAGCTTCGAGCTTGGGGAGGACTGCATTCACTTTACGAGCAAACTGCTTGAAGATACGTTGCGAGGCTGGGGCCTGGGCTCCGCCCAAGATGCAGGCGATAGCACGCGGTTCCTGGAAGCCCCCAGCCCCCTCGTCTTGATGGTGTTCATCATTCCTTCTTGGCGGTGGCGGCAGCGGAGGGAGTCCGGCGTTGCCTTGAGGACGATCCTCGCGAGGCTGATCCCTCCAGGCGCCCTCGCGAGGCTGATCCTGTCAGCGGTCCTCACGAGGCCGATCGCGCCACTCCTGGCGTGGGCCACGGTCATCCCAGCGTCCGCCACCACGTCCTCCTCCTCGGCAGTAGCCCCGGTTGCCGCGCTCGGGGCACCGACCGAAGCGTCCTTCACGAATGGCTCTGAGCTCTTGACAGTCCTTGGTGTTGTGGGTGTTCAGGTTGTGGAAGGCGCAAAATGGACGGCTGCCCTTGGATGACTCTGGTTGGTCTCTGCCACGCTTGGTGTCTGGTTCCGCTACGAGCACGGCTGCTCCCTTGCGCTTCACGTCCTTGGCCTTGGCTTTCTTCTCCTCTGGGTCCGCAGCAGGGAGCTCGAGGAGGGAGAGGCGCCCCTCCTCAGCTCTAGCACACTTGGTCGCGATGTTGAACAGCTCCAGGGTCGTGCACAACTCTTCATGGATGGCGAGCTCCTCCTTCATCTTGACATCACGAACACCATCGGAGAATGCTGAGATGATGGCCTCGTCGGTCACCTTGGGGATCTTGATTCATGCGCTGTTGAAGCGTTGAATGTACTTTTGCAGGGTCTCTCCTGGTTGTTGCTTGATGCGGCGCAGGTCGCCCGCGACCGGGGGGCGGTCGCGAGTGCCCTGGAAGTTGGCGATGAAGCAGGTGTGCATTTTGTCCCAGGAGGAAATCGAGCCTGGAGGCAGGTTCAGGAGCCAGGAGCGGGCACCCTCCTTGAGAGCCATGGAAACCAGTTCGCCATGACTTTCTCATCGCCGTTGGCCGCTTCGATGCTCAGCTCATAGAGCTGCAAGAACTCCGCGGGGTCGGGGGTGCCGTCATAGCGAGGAGGCAGATCCGGCTTGAACTTGCCCGGCCAGGCGACGCTACGCAGCTCGGGGGTGAAAGCGCGGCAGCCGGCTGTGGTCACCGGGGCCCGCCTTGGGGGTGGAGCTTGGTCTTGATGGGGTCCGCGCCCTGCCGCTACGAGTGGCGCGCGATCTTGCCGCAGCAGCCGGTCCCGGCGCGGTGGCACGAGGAGCGGCGGAGCGTTTTGTTGCGGTCGAGGGACTTCTTGACAGCTTCTTTCTTCACGCGCGGGCGCGGGGCGCGGCGGGTCGCGTCGTGGAGTCGCGCGTCTTGGCGCCAGGGCGCCGTCTTGGGGCAGAGGTGGTGGAGGCGCTCCGTGAGCTACGTCGCCCGTAGCTGGTGGAGGGCGAGGCGGAGAGAGGGACGGCGCAGGGGAGCCCCCTGCGGCGCGGACAAGCTCGGCGATGCGGTCGAGCCAGTCCTCGTAGAGGTCGTCGACCGGGCGGTAGCGCAGGAGCTCGTGCGCCATGAGGAGAGCGGCCTGTGCGTCCATGGGAGGGCGACGTGCATGGGAAGAAGAACCGGCCGGGGTCAGCGATGGAGTGGCGGTGTGGCCGTCCCGCCGCACCGAGGGGTACAGCGTGGATGCTTTCTGCTCGTTCCCCGCCGCGCCGGTGGTGGCATTGGCGGCAGGCGACGGGGAACGACGAGGTGGCCCGCCGACGGGAGCCGTCTGAGCGACGTGGGCGGCGAGGGCAGCCCGGCGCCCAACGCGAGTGCGGCGCGCGTCTGCCATGGAGACGGCGAAGCAATGGGGCGCGGAGCGACGGAAAGAAGCTTCGGCGCACCCCTACCTGGCGCGCCAAATGTCGGATCACGGGTTCCGGCAAACCCTCAGGGTTCGAACACTAGGGTGCGTGCGAAGGTTTTCTCCCTATCGATCCACGCCCTAGCTCTCTAAGATCTCGCGGACGAACTCGACGAACTCACAACACAGAAAGACACAAGATTTATACTGGTTCGGGCCACTGTTGTGGTGTAATACCCTACTCCAGTGTGGTGGTGGTGGATTGTCTCTTGGCCTGATGATGAACAGTACAAGGGGAAGAACAGCCTCCTGAGGTTGAGGTGTTCTTGTGCCTGGTGAACTTGTGTGGGTGAAATGCCTCTCGATCTGCTCTCGATCCGATCCCCTCTCTACTGTGGTGGCTGGTTCTACTTATATAGGCCCTGGTCCTCTCCCCAAATATTGAGTGGGAAGGAAGCCAACAACGGCCAATTTGAAAGGGGACAGCTAGTACAGCTTATCCTGACAAAAGCAGTCTTCGCCTGCAAAAGGCTCTGGTGGTGACGCCGTCCTGGGCTCCATGGTGACCTCCGTCTTGCCATCCTTCTGGTCTTGGTCTTGTTGCACCAATATGGAAACCTTTGCTTGATGCCTCGGTACTCCGCGCCTGCGCTTGCCCCCTTGGCACCAAAGAGGAAGCAAGGACACTGTGCGCGCTGGCGCCCGCCTGGCGCCCGCCTTGTCTCGATCGTCATGGCTCACGTCACGAGGACCTCGCGAGGTTTGCCTTGCCTTAATCTCTCTGCCCCTCGTGAGCCTGCCTGGCGAGGCCGCTCCTGAGGAGGTCTTGCGTCGTCCGTCTCGCGAGGGTCTTGAATCCCCTGTCTATGAAGATGGGCCGTACGGGCCTGCTAGCTCAGCCACGCCGTGGGCCGCAGGCAGGCAAGTCTGGGACCCCGTTTCCAGAACGCCGACAACAACCACTTTATAGCAACGGAGTTTTTGTTGATGCTCAAATTAGGTGCAAGTTCAACAACAAATCTTGCAATGCTCAAATTGATATTTAGGATCTTAAGAAGCAACTTGAACAAAGCAAGATCAGGAGGCATCACAAAGAGGAGCAGGAAGCGATCATAGAACTGACTTCTTGTAGCCTCCACGGTCGGAATCCAAGATGGTTGGTCTTGAGAAGGAGGTGGCTAATTTGGAGGCTAAGAGTGTAGCATGTACAAGGACGTTAGAGCTTAGGAAGAAGCAGTATGCTCATTTGCTACACCATTGGTGCCTGCATGTGTAGGTTGCATTTCCTTTAAAAATCAAGCGCCCATGTTGGCATATTGACTATTGAGTATTTACCTTTATCTATTGGAGAACAAATAAATAATAGTAGCCAAGAGTTGATTTTTCACCCATTATATCTCTGCTTCAAGATGGTTTGCAAGATGCAGATTCTCATGATGAGACTGTACTACTTCAATTTACAGAAGAACGTAGATTGCTGCTAGTCTCATATTTTTTTGCATGATGGTTTGTGCTTGATTCTAGTCATATGTAATCTTAGTGTTGCACTTCATATTGATTTTATTTTTATCCATTACTAAAGTTGCATGATTACTTATGCTTTAGACATTCATTTATGATTTATTTTGCGCTTGCACTTGATGATAACGCACTAATTTGCTGCAAATATATTCAAATCCCTTCTTCATACCAACTGATATGTAAATTAACTTCCTGTGCAGTGTCATATTTATAGACATTCTTATCATTCTATTGAAAAAAATGGATGGGCATAGCAACGCGCGCTATCATGGTCTAGTAGTAACAATGATGGAGCAATTGTTTGGGTGTAGGTACAGTGGGTCAGGCATTTGGCACTTCAACTAGATTGAAGTTGGATGGAGAACTTCGTGCAATTTATAGATCATTTTCTATTGCCACATGCATGAACAAAACATATGCATCCAGCAAATACAAAATGAAAATTATACACCCGCTTTATCTTCTTGAAAAATCATTTAGTAATTCACAAATAGATATGTAGGTTGTGTGTCGTGTGAGTATAATGTGTGTATGTGCTCATTGTAATCTAATGGACTAGAACCTTTTGGCATGGCTACATCTTACCATCAGCCATTCACCCGCAAAAAACTCATCATATTTAAACCATATATAGTTACAGAATTACATGTCGTAAAGGACCTTGTATTCAAGGGAAGAAGCAAGCTTAGTAGTTTGTGGACATGAACTGGTGGTGGAAATTGGAGGCTGAGTATATGAACCTCTTAGCAGGCCAATGGCAATGCCTTTGTATGTAGTTTCTGTGGGATGGAAGCCATCCCATGATGCATATTTTTGTGGGTCATCGCATACCTTGTAGTCTCCATGCCCACATCCTGCAGTTGCGGACACACCGTATGGCCCTCCTCCACCGCAACAAGCCATCAAAGGATCCTCTATCCCTGAACAATAGTAAATGCAACGCAGAATGGGGGTCAAAAAAAAGAATGTTACACCTGATGGGTATGTATGTTTTTCTAGGAGCTATAAAGAATTTTGTCAACTTTGCCAACTAGCTTGTTAAATGGTCAATCGAAGAGGCAACATATGGATACATATGGAATATGTTCTCTTTGAAAAGACACCAGAGACTGGTATGTTAGTTGGCAAGTATTTTTCTTGTGTCATACGAAGTGTTCTCATAGTAATAAAAATAGAAGGCTTTGAACTCACCAAATTGTTCGGGAGAAGAGAAGATCTCCATGGCAGCTCCATAGTAATCAGCATAGATGATCACCACACCAGGATGAAGCTTTCGCAAATTTTCCAACTCATCCACAAGAAGTTTGTTGTGGTACTGTGAGAACTCATTCATCCAACGGATGCAACCCGTCTCTGGTTCATAATCTTCCATCTTGTCACTCTTGTATGTTGTGAGGTAGGCTGGGATGCACCCAATTGGAAGGTTGCCGGGAACTAGCAATGTTTTGGCACCTAGCTCAACCAGTTCCTGCAAACTCAATTCATTGTGCATTATTATCTATGTACGTCTGCACTATTTCTCGAGTTGGGACTCAATAGTAGCACCGGCGATAACAATAACAACAGCACGAGCAATTCAGAATGACTCACGGCGATAGTAGAAGAGATTTTGGCAATGATACTTGGTGTGAAGGTGTGAATCTTCTCAAAGGGCACCCCATAGAAAAGAGGTAGGTTGTAATCATTGCCCCCAATTTCACCAACCAGGAAGAGAGATTTGCTCATCATGTCCATGCAATCTATTTCATTTATAAATGTGGTATTGAATCAGTATGTAAATATAACATCTAGTTTAACAAATAGTGTTCAGGAAGTACTAAAAAACATTCTACAGCATTGAAGACAACGTAGTTTGCAAGAACAGTTCTGACAAAGTGTCAAACACTTAAGTAAGTATTCTACAATAGTGCAACAGTATAAAGGCTCAAATCAAGTTTACCACTAATATTTGTTTAGCACATTAGAGTGTAATCTGGGAGTTTAATCTTGGATAGAAAATTGATTTATTTGTAGTGTTATTGTATCACCACTTTCACAAATCATGTCACAGGAAATATTTCATATTTTCCAACTTCTACCCGCAAAGCTATATCTCCTTTGGAACAAACACCAAAGTTTTGTGGTGTCTCTGCTGAAATTTCTACTTTGTGGCTACAACTCAGTAGGCATGTTCCATAATGACTGAAATACGGAGATATGGAATGTGTGGCTACTTGCATTCAATTGAAACCATTAGTTGATCATCACAAGAACATGAATACAACATATACTTCTTACCGATGAATTGTTCTGCCTATATCGACATCATTGTTCATTAGTAGATTTTCTCTTTTGAAGTATAATTGTGTTCTATTTTATCATGGAGCAAGTAAGAACATATGACCCTTCATTGGTTATGGTCTCTTCGCTTCTTTATTCCAAGCAATTTGAGTACTCCCTCCATCAGGGTCTATGAAACTTGTGTGTGCTTTTAGGTCATCAATTTGACTAACCAAATATGTGCTATATGTCATCAAATATGTGTTACACGAATAAAGTTTTTAAACATATACTTTTGGTTACATATAACACATATTTGGTTAGTCAAGTTGAGGACCTGGAAGCATGTGCATGCCCAATAATCTTGAACAGAGGAAGTATTCCCCTTCCAGCATTCTTGGAACAACAACACCTTTGCAACATTTTTGCAAGAATTCCCTTTTCTAGATCGACAAACACGTAGTTAAGAACTTTAATAGATACTCACCACTTTCGCCTTAAGTTATGAGAGCAAAATTGTTCTTCCCTCTATGTATTTTAAGTAAACGATTTGCTAAGTACTGCCTCTGGTAGTTATCTAAACGATCTTATATTTCTTTACAGAGGGAGTATTTCCTAGTTGGCATGCAACCATTAAATCTTACATGGAAATTCATGCATATTTTTGTGTGTTTTTAGGAAGAATAAGTACTGTGTGAGGTGTTGGATTCTAACCTACAACTTGGTACTCAGTTTCTTGATTTTCGTTGTTGTTGTTTTGTCAGCATGTTATTGCACTGAAAACGTATCCATTACGCCATTGTTGTTGTGCAACCAGACCATCCAATTTGGAAAACAGACGTTAGAGGTTACCAAACAACCTGGAAATAAATTAGCAAGTAGGTATATGCACCGAATACGTCCACTTGTTGCACTTTGTTCTCCTAACAGCCTTTTTGGGAACTTATTATTATCTTGTTGCACATTTTTTTCTGCAACTGTTGTTCACACATGACAGGTTGTTAGAACTTTTTACCTATTTCGTTTACTCGGTGCATTTCATTGTTTTTCTTAATATTCAATTATTTAATTTGTTGGTCGTTGATTAACTTTTAAAAATATTATATCTGGTTACATATATATCAAAACATTCTCTTTTTCGATGCAACTTGGGTAGTGGTTAGCATCTACAAGGCAAAGTCAATGACAAAAAATCGAGCCAACGGCCAGTCTATAGGTTAGGTTCCGTGAGGTGAAGTCGATACTTCATAGTGGTGTTGAGCGAGGACAGAGATGTTGTGAGCCAACGTACAAAGTGATAAAGACAAGTTCGGGACTCACAGTCCAGCACCTTCTTGAATTCTATGAGCTTTGGGTGGGACTACGTGAGGTTTTCCTCGACGAGGAGGTGGATGATGTTATTCTTTGGAAGCTTTCGTCGTCCGGCGAATACACGATATCCTCGGCATACAAAGCTCAGCTCGACGACTCTACGGTGTCACAAATGAAGTCTGCCGTGTGGAACAATTGGACGCCGCCAAAGCATAAATTCTTTGCTTGGCTTATCATCCAGGATCGGGTTTGGACGGCGGACAGACTTCAACGAAGAGGATGGCCAAATTGTGGTCTCTGTCAGCTTTGTAAGAGGGAGTCGGAGACAGCAGCGCACATCATCTTCCAATGCCGATACACGACACGCATTTGGAGGGAGATCAAAAATTGGATGGGTTTGACCAATCTGGATATCACTAGCTGGAGCAACTTCCACACCGTGATGGAGTGGTGGCACCACACGGTGGGCGTCAATGCTAACGTGAGAAAGGGCCTTGCATCCCTTGTCATGTTGGTCTCTTGGGAGATTTGGAACGAGCGAAACGCACGAGTATTTAGAAATGTGTCATCCTTGTCAACTGTAATCACGTCTAAGATTAAGACTAATGCTGTGTTATGGAGGTTGGCGGGGGCTAAGCGTCTGTATTCTTTAATGCTGCGAGAGTAGGCTTATTTTTTGGATCGTCTTATGACGGACGGCTATGTATTTCCAAACTTTTCTTAATTAATGAGATAAGGCAAATCTTTTGCCTCCGTTTCGAAAAAAAAAGTTGATGGTGAGGCGAAGCGTTCAAAGATGTACTCCCTCCATCCAAATATAGAGGCTAATATATTTTTTAAGGTTGTCTTTGACCATTCATAAGATTAATAATATATGAGATGTATGATGCAAAAATTATATCTTTAAAAACTCCTTTCACATACGAATTTGATGGTATACTTTGTGTAACATGCATGGCATATATTACTGCTCTAATTCATGGTCAAAGGTAACATCAAAAAACGTATTAGGCCATGTATATTTGGATGGAGTGAGTACTACACTTGCACAGTTGAATAATAAGTTTCAAAATAAAATGTACAATTAGAGTTTTTAGAGAAGAAAAATGAAAAGTCACCCAGAAGCACTTGCTCCAGGTTCAAAGGTAATTCTCTGAATATATTAGGAGTCCAGAAAAAAAATATAATAATTCAAGTTTTTTGTGTGCTTGCAAAAGTTACGTGAAAGGAATGCCCAATAGTTCTCTTCAAGCATCAAAAATTATTTTCTCTTCGGGGCAAAAGGTATTCTACTATTAAAAGTTACAAGCATATAAAAGACAAACTATTTGCCCTTGTTTTCCAAACACACTAGAATATAATTTTTATGAATTACTGTATATATCTCGGAAGCACATGCTGCAAAGAACCATTTTGTGTAACATTTTTAATCTGAAAGTGCACACTCTCTCAATAGATTGATGAAAAACGTTTCGCTGCTTGTACTACCTCTACTACGGGCGTGCACGAGATTTCACAATGATCTTTAATTGGACTAATAATATACTGCCTCCATCCCAAAGTAAATGTCACTGAATTAGTACAATAGCGGCACTTATTTTGGGAAGAAAGGAGTATAGGTTTTGTGACTTCAAAATTATATCACTGAATTTTTTTTAATACAAATTCAATGGTATAAAATTTATCGCACATAAGTCGTGTTTTATTGGTTAAACTTGATTCTGAAAATAGCGTGTACGCCTTATAAAATACTGAAATTGCAAAGTAACTGAGGCTTAAGGTCCATGTCAAAGCGGAAAAGAGAAGGGGCCGAATTATCATACCGGCGACGTCGCCGGGGCAGAGCAGGCCGAGGAGGTCGCGGAACCACCCCATTTCCATGTCAAGGTGCACCGTGTCAGCCCGAAACGCGGGCACCCCATTCTCCCAGAAGAAGTCCGGGCTCAGAGCCGTGGCGCCGCCCACGGCGAAGTTAGCCCCGCCGGCAAAGTCCTCCGCGCTCCGCCCGCTCAGGTACGGCGGCACGAACGGCAACCCCAGCGCCTCCGCTGCGCCCACACAGATTTCAAGTTAGTATACATACTCTTGCTACCAAGCTGGCTGGCCGATGGATCCAGCGAGGCGGTTGGTTGTTGTACCGTACCGATGAAGTCGACGATGAGGCGGCCGTTGGAGAATCGGCCGGTGGCTCTGTGGAAGTAGGTCTCGCCGTAGGGCAGCCTGGTCGCGGCCTCGTAGGAGTCGTTGCCGTAGAGGTAGAGCAAGTTTCCCGTGTCCGCCAGCGAGTCCCCGAAGCTGAACACCCGCGGGTAGCACGCCGGGTCCGCCCGCGCCTGCGCCTGCGCCGCCGCCAGTAGCAGGAGCGCCGCCGCCATCGCCGTCATGGTCCTCATGGAGGCAGAGGAAGGTATCTTTTTCTCCCCGGTGGCCCGTGGGAATGTGGGAGTGGACGGGGAATGGCTCCACGGGGCGCCAAGGGGAAGAAGACGACGCGACGTTTTTCACCAACCAAACTCGCTTTCGCGGGGCCATCTGCGGCTGCGATCTTCACCGGCCACTGCCAGATGATGCGGACAGCGCCTCAAATTATCAGTGCGCCTCAAATGATTTCGGGTTGGGACGGTAGGTAGGGCCTGGCTGAAGTCAATGGCTTCTGTGTCATCCATGGAGTGATTTTTTGGGGGAGCATCATCCATTTTTTATGAGAGAGAGAGGATGGATAATGAGCACCACGATAAAGAAGCCACACGCTTCGCTCGTTCCTAAATTGTTTATATGAGATGAGATTCAAAGCCGGACACACGCGGCGGGCAGATTCGAGACAGGTGCACATGGTCTTCCACTTTATCACACTGCGCGGGAAAATTTTACTCTTTTTTTTTGAATTCGGACTCATGTGAACTCGTGCCAAAAAGCGGAACTGCCACTTTATGTATGAGAATTCTATATCCCTTGTAATTTAATTTTATTTGTAATTCTATCCCTTGAATTCCATATACTACGAACGCGTTTATCCGGCGAACATTCGTTGCGGGCGATTGCCAGCGAACGCCCCACTTGCCATGTCAAAATAACTAAAATTGCCATGCGTTTTTGAGAGAAATGCCATGTATGAAAGGTGAAATTGTCATTATAGAAAAGAATTGCCAGTGATTATTTAAAAAAAATGCCATCCAACGTGAACTGAATCCAATGATTGGCGGGGGGGGGGGGGGGGGGGGGGGGGTGTCGCTGGGACTGCATCCTCAGCGAACGTTCGCGCATTACCATTTCCGTATACTTAAGCTTATAAATTTTTGCCTCCAATACAATGAAGTCCGCTGCTTTGGCATTTTCCTTAACAGTGAACATTTTTATCAAATTTGGGTCAGAAAATGTCCATATTGTTGAACCTAATGAATAATTACAAAGATACAGGTCTGTAACACTTGTATGGTTGTATCATTTTCTTTTCGCTAAAAGACATCTTGTGAAGTTTTTTTTTTTTGAAGCGGAGACATCTTGTGAAGTAGAGTTGCCGAAGTTCCTCTAACTCCTCAGCCAGATATTCCCCTTGCCCCTGCTAGTTCCCAACAACAGAATCGATAGGTGTTACCATGGCGGTACGGCGGTACCTAACGACCTTCATTTAGAGCCTGTTCGGCACTCCAAATCTTTAAATCCGCGCTCCGCTTGCTGGCTCGTGCTCCGATTGAGCTTTCCCGATCAATGAAACGTGTTCGGCAACCGAACTCTGGCTTCCATAGCTAATTGGGCCTTTCGTGTAGAAAAGCTGGCCCAAGAAAGATTATGGAGCGGAAGACGTACAAGCGGGAGAGAGACATATCACACGAACCGGTATGTGTTTCACTTATCGGTGGCAGGTCGTTGTAAATTCCACAAACTCCTTCATTTCCCGGATCTACGGAGCTCCGTTTTACCTGCTCCAGAAAATTGAACCGGAGCCAGCTCCGCTCCACGCTTCAGACTCTGCGGAGCTAGAGCGTTTGGCGCCGCTCCGCCTGCTCCACGAGAGGAGTTGTGGAGCAGAGAGGATCCGAACAGGCCCTTAATCGGGAAACACTAGTAGTAGAACCAGAAACTCAAGATGGAGGATTGGAGGGTGGCCCAAAACTCTCTCATATATGGAGAATTAGGAAGCAAATAGACATGCATTTTGGAGGACAACTGATGGATTGCAATCCCATGTAAAAAATCGTGTTCAAGGAATTTCACATGGTAATATTTTCTTCTACAAATTTTAAAGGAAACCAAACATGACCTCTAACCTCATGGGAGAATTCTTTTCAAAGTTTCAATGTATCTTGCGTCTTCCACTCTCCCTTCTCTCGTTGATCAGGCAACACATGAAATTACTGGTACCCCCTCTGTAAAGAGATATAACAGCGTCTACAAATTACTCTCCCTTCTCTCTTAGATCACTCTCACTAAGTGATCTAAACGCTCTTATATTTCTTTACAAAGGGGGTACATTTTTATCCGTAGCATCCAAAGGATTATCCTCAACAAATCATCCGTTTTTCTTGTTTTTGAGATACCATGACATTTTGGTCATGTGTTGTTACTATTTCTATGTTTTGATAATCACCCTTAGTTTCTGTGAAGTTGTAAATCCCTTGTTGTTTTTGTGAACACAACTCAACACAAAGATATGAGAAATGTTAAAATAAAATTGAATCTGCGAAGCTTTTTCCAAGTATTTGTTACCACCTAGTACTGGAAGAATATGATGTGGGATCAGGGATGATCGCTATATAGGAGATCAGAAATCATCGCTAACTAATGTGACAAAGTAAAAATATGAGTTACCAAAGCAGCAATAGAAGAACCAACATTTCAGCCGCACCAGCCAAGCAGCCAAGATGAGCAACCGATGTGTTTACTTCCTCTTAAACAGCAGGGGGGGAAAAGGACCCTACGAAGTTAGGACCAAATAATTATAGGAAAAAAAATTATTTAAGAGGGCGAATCAACAGAACAACAATGTATAAAACCTGTGCTATAAAAAGTGAACGAAAAATAAAAGCCAGCCAATCACTTGAGCAACAACCGTGAGGTGTGGAACAGTACCGCAGTTCTGTAATCAGGCAAAATGTCACAATCTGTACATCTCTAAGTAAACATATTTCTATAATTAATTAATAGTAACAAAAAAATTAAGTTACAGAGTTACAAGTCATAGAGGACCTTGTATTCAACGGAAGAGCCGAGTTCAGTAAGTTGTGGGCATGAACTGATGGTGGTAGAAATTGAAGGCTGTGTGTATGTTCCTCTTAGAAGGCCAATTGCGATGCCCTTATATGCAGCTTCTGAGGGATGGAAACCATCCCATGATCCATACTTTTGTGGATCATCACACACCTTGTATTCTCCATATCCACATCTTGCAGTCATGGACACACCATAGGGTCCTCCTCCACCGCAGCATGCTGCTAAAGGATGATCGATCCCTGAGTAATAGATGTGTTAATGTTTAGCATGGTATCAACTAGGAAAACATGTTCTTGTCGATGAATATATGTGTTCTTGGAGCACTAAAGCATAGTTAGTTTATCTAGTGAAAGTAGCATCCAGGAAGTGTTTCGATGGCATCGTCTCATAAGCGCTTGGCAGATTTGGAGAGACCGAAACGCCAGAATCTTTGAGGATGTTAGCGACACAACATTCAAGATCAAAGAAATGGTGAGGTTGAAAGAGTTAGCTTTTTCCAGGGTTGTACAGGATGATGGGGGTTAGCTTCCTTGATCATTTTCTTCCTTTTATCTAGGCAAAGCCTCGTACATGAGGGTTTGGCCTGATCTAAGTTCCTTTTTTCTACTCTTCTAATGGAATTGACAGTGCTCCTGTAGATTTTCCAAAAAAAATAAAGTAGCTGTCGTCTCAAATCTGAAGCTCAATCAAAGTGATGTCATGTTTAATACTACCTCCGATCCATAATAAGTGTCGCAGTTTTGAACTAATTTTGAACTAACCCTAGTTCGAAATTGCGACACTTATTTTGGATCGGAGGGAGTACATATCAATCATGTATTTAGGCTATAGTAGCTACAGGGACACTGAATAAACATACAGAAGGAAATTATTAAGAGTAAATAATGCTACTGTATCTGATATCACCTTATGTTACCAAAACAAAACCAAGTTGTGCTTGATGTTACAATAATGGCACTTCTGAAAGCTTCTGCTATGTTTACTCAATAGTGATTTGATTGTGTTACTAGTAAGATTATTTCATAAGAAACCCAATTAAACACACTTCTATTATGTACTAAATCAAAGACACTTATTTTGGGACGGAGAGAGTAGTTGGCTATTTGCATTGTCATTTCTGGAGATACTGCCTACTGCTATCAAAAGAAAATGATGTTGGGCTCATGTGATTTAGAAAGCAATATGTTACTAGTATAAATGTCAACCTTGCTGATTTGAACCTATGTTTGCTAGCTACTTGGGTTTAAAGATACCATATGGATAATGGTTCTTGAATACATATGGATAATGGTAAAATCTGGAAACAGATTGTAGATTCTAAATACAGGACCCAAAGTCCCAACATCTTTGCTAGTTCTTCTATTGGTGTGTCACCCTTTTGGAAAGGGATTTTGTGGGATGCCAAAGCCACTAAATTTGGATACTCCTGGAAGCTTGGCAATGGTTTGAGGACTAGATTATGGGAAGATCAGTGGATAGGTTCCTCTACCTTAGCTACTCAATTTTGGGGCCTTTATGTTATTGCTAATGATCACAATGTTTCTATTAGCAAAGTCTGGGATGGCTTACACTTGAAAAACACTTTTAGAAGATATTTTTCTCCAGATATGATTAAGGCTTGGAATGATCTTCTCAATATTGTGAAAGATCTAAAGCTTAATGACAGTGAAGATTCCATTGTCTGGAATTATGACTCGAAGGGCATTTATACTGTCAAATCCCTTTACAGTATCATTAATTTTAGGGGGGTTCTTCCTACTGATATTCCTTTAACTTGGAAGATTAAAATTCCCCCCAGAGTTCAGATTTTTCTCTGCCTGATAGCTAAACTAAAGTCCTGACCAGGGATAACCTACAGAAAAGACAGAACATCCCTGATGCTTCTTGCCTATTTTGTACTGAATCTGAAAACTGTCATCATCTATTTTTTGACTCTGCTGTTTCGATTGAATTCTGGAGAGTGCTTTCAGATATCACTGGGTATGCCAATTATCTAGATTTGGTATCACTCATGAACTGGTGGTCTGTAAATAACACTAAAACTGCTGATATTATACCTCATGCAGCAGCTCTTTGGGCCCTCTGGAAATATCGAAATGACATGTGTTTCAACCGTGTGTTGTGGTCTGGCATGCAGGCTATTTGGAGCAAAACTGCGTCCACCTTGTCTGCCTGGGAGGTTCTGTGCTCAGGCCCTGCCAGGGAGAGAGTGGTGACTCTGGTGAAGAAGCTGGAAAAGCTAGCGAGAGACCCTCCGCTGCTGCTGTGGCCAGATCCCGGCTAGCACTGTCTCGCCGTGCGCATTGGTGCTACTTTCCTCTGAAGCTGGGAAATCTGCATGAGCTTCTGGGTCTTCTGCGGCAGATGGCTACTCCAAATCCCCACCGGCGCTCGTGTGTGAGTTGGGGGAGAGTTTGGTCAGAGCTGTAGTTCTTGTATTGGTCAGAATTGCTTGTTTTCGGAACTGTTTAAATTTGGTCCTTTCCCTATTTGCTGAGGCAGCGTGTTTGAAGTTTTCCTCTGTGGGCTGCATTTCACTAAACCTTGTGTACCGGATATATTGGTTTCATTGTCAATACAATGGAGCCGGGGCGGTGAGCCCTTTTCCTCTAAAAAAAACTAGTATAAATGTCTATTTCTTGTATTTCCCTCCGATCCATATTAATTGTCGCTGATTTGGTACAACTATGGATCGGAGAGATTACAAGTTAATTTATAAACTACAAAGTAGAAGGGACCCACCAAATTGTTCAGGGGAACGGTAGATCTCCATAGCAGCTCCATAGTAATCGGCATAGATTATTGACACGCCACGATGAAACTTACGCAACTTTTCCAACTCATCAATGAGAAGTCTGTTGTGGTACTTCGAGAATTCGTTCATCCACCGTAGGCAACCAGTCTCTAGCTCATAATCTTCCTTCTTGTCACTCTTGAATATCATCAGGTAGTTTGGAACGCACCCAATGGGGAGGTTACCAGGAACTACCAATGTTTTGGCTCCCAGACCAATCAACTCCTGTAAATGAACTCATGTGCATTACTAACTATGTACTCCTTTACAATTTCTTGAGTTGCGATTCAAGTAGTAACAATGGCGACAACAATTGTATCAGCAGTAAATGACTCACAGTGACTGTAGAAGAAATTTTGGCAACAACACTCGGAGTGAACGTGCGAATCTTCTCAAAGGGAACCCTAGAGAGAAGAGGTATGTTATAATCATTGCCCCCAATTTCTCCAACCAAGAAGAGAGATTGATTCATCATGCCCGTGCAATCTGTTTAAGAAACAGTGTTGTTAGCCATATGTAACAATGGCATCTTAGTTTAAAAACTATCAAGAAAGTATTGACTTATGCGCTCTACAGTAGTTGAACATCCACGGGCTCACATTAAATTTACAGATAGTCATATCTGGTAGAGCTGTAAAATAATCCCCAAAGGAAAGCTGCTACTACAAGTTTTGCTATTATTTATTTGCAGTCCCATCATAATGCAGAATTACAAATAATGTTTCCCCTTGCAGAGTATTTGATTTCTGAAATTAATGTATCATATCTGTTCCAGTGACTTAATAATCATCTCGTGTAAATCTCTTAATGGGGACCAAATATACCCCTCCAATCCATATTACTAACGTCGCTGATTTAGTACAACTTTCTCTTCGATCCATATTAATGTCGCTGATTTAGTACAACTTTCCCTCCAATCCATATTAATTGTCGCTGATTTGATAGTAGTACAACTTTCCCTCTGATCCATATTAATTGTCGCTGATTTAGTATAAAAATTGCACTAAATCAGCGACATTAATATCATAATATGGATCGGAGGGAGTATAATTTCCATTTCAGTTTTACATATGTGATGGTGGTTTGTAGTGAAACTCAAGCAGTACAAATTTCAACATCTTCTGCAACAAATATTACTACTCCCAGCAGCAGCCTCACACCGGTGCCAGTAGAATTTTTCTCTCCCTAATACTAGCGAAAAAATCCAGGTCAAAAGACTTGTGTGGGCAAGGAGAAAGAGAAGGAAGTAAATTTGGGATTACCAGCCCGGTCGGCGGGGCAGAGCAGATCGAGCAGGTCGTGGAACCATTTCATCTCGACGTCGAGGTGCATGCGGTCGCCCATGGGCACCCCTCTCCCCCGGAAGAAGTCCGGGCCCAGCGCCATGGCGCCGCCGACCGCGAAGTTGGCCCCGGACGCGAAGTCCTCCGCGGTTCGCCCGCTCAGGTACGGCCGCACGAACGGCAGCCCCATGGTGTCCGCTGCGGCACGCCCGCCCACGCGAGTTTCATCAGAATTCAAATTAAAATTAGTATACTGCGCGTGCGCGGCTGGCCGGCCGAGCGATCGATGGAGGCGAGGCGGTGTGGTGGTGCGCGGCTTACCGATGAAGTCGACGATGAGGCGTCCGTCGGAGAAGCGGCCAGTGGCGCGGCGGAAGAATGTCTCCCCGTAGGGCGTCCTGAGCGCGGGCTCGCGGGAGTCGTTGCCGTAGAGGAATGGGAAGTTGCCCGTGTCCGCCAGCGAGTCCCCGAAGCTGAACACCCGCGGAACGCACGGCGCCCCCCGCGCGTGTACCACCGCCACCGCTAGCAGCACCGCGGCCGGCAAGAGGAAGCCTCCTCCTCTCCCGGAGACGGAGACGGAGGCAGAGGAAGCCATGGCCATGCCAGTTTCTGTTCGAAGAGGCGTGCAAGGGTGCGACTTTCTGCCTTTTATAAACTTCGGGACTGCCGTCGCCAGAGTCCAGACAAATGGCCAAGGAGCCCGAGATAGCATACGGGGCCAACAAGTCAGCGGCCACTTGTCGCCTTCCCAGTTCGTACGCGTACTCTCTGATCCTTCCTTGAAACAAGATCATACTGCACTTTCTTTTCTCTTGCGTGTACACCAGATCCTAGGTACAGCACGGGCACGGGCCTCGGATCCGGAAACGTAGCGTGATCGTACGAAAAAATGTATTCTGGAGCAATATTGTTCCGTATATTGAGGGCTTTGGATGAAGAGGCTATGATTGAAATCAATGAGGTGGACTCGGCTCCACGATTAGCGACGGGGCAGGAGGACCGTCGAGCAGCATTCCCTAATTTTAGGTTGTGCAATGTTCCTGACCTCTCCAGTTGATGCTGCACTATCAACTCTCCCTGGCGCTAAGCGATGTATACCTGTCATACTGGAAGCTAGAAAATCGTATGTCAGGTGCATCTGCACATTGGAAAAAGAAAATCATAAGTTGTCAAATAGTATCTGACAGTTCTGCATGCGCATTGTTGGCTAAATGTGAAGCAGCAAATTTGTATACCCCAAAAGAAAAAACTATGTCAATTGTTTGCCGTAATTTCAGTACAGTTGACTGTCATCGTCGTCAACATCCTGATAGATAACTATTGCAAAATGATGCAAGGTGATTGACAAATGCAACACAAATAATCCTATCCATGGGCCGACATGAGAATCTCTTCACACAGAAGGAAAAAAGGCGATTGAAACGGAAATACTTTGCTTCCATTGAGTGGCGAATCAAATACCCACAATTGATTAACAGTACTAGAGCATAAAGGTATCATGACCACTTACAGAACGATGCAGCATCAAATGACTGACAAGAGATTATCTTGGCAAGTAAAAAATCCTGGAACTAACTGAAAGCACAACAAAAATCATCAATATTCAACAGACTTGCAAGCAGACCGGTTGAACAACAAGTGACTTTCCACGCATCAGCAATTGTTCATTATCAGTTCAAAGCTCGACACAAAACTAGCTTCCTCTCGTACAAGTTATGTTATGTGTGGCATTACGCCGCCGGAAATTTTATTGCAAAGCTCAAATCTTCAATGCCCACATGATGGGCAGAAAAAGCACTGGACCAAACCAACAGACCCCTCAACAAGACCTGGGTTTGCTATAATCTGCAAAATGGCCTAACTAACTTGCATTTGCGAACGCGACACCCTTCTCAATTGAAGATTTGAGCTCGCCCTTGAGAGCTTCCAACCCATCCTTCTCAAACTGCGTCAGCTGACCCAACCCGAGCACTTCCTCGACTCCATTCTTCCCAAGCCTCACCTGTGTTACATCAGTGGATCATGAAATTCCATTCTATGACCAGCGTCAACAGTTTGTAAAGTGAACAAACAACAGCAAGACCACACGGCGAACAAGTCCATCACATTGCCTTAGGCAATAAGCATCACACAAAGGAGAGATAGGTTCACTTGAACATAATTCAGCGTGGAGAATACTCTAGAAGATTCAATGCACAGTAAGAATACTTGAGCATATGCTGAGCCTCGTTTCAAAGAGTTTTTGTCTCAATCAAAATATAACATGGCAAAAATAGCAAGTTGATCAGTGTGCAAAGGGGGAAATGGCCTAATGGAGTATTGCCTAATATACAAAAAGCGTGTCAAAGACTAGTTTTTTGCAGCAGTACTTGCAATCAATTCTAAGGTCATATCCAAACTAGCCAGATTAAAAATGTCAAAGATAACAGTGCCATAAAAGTCCAACAGCAATTACTATTAAATACACCACAAAAACCCAAATGATCAAAATGGATTTAACAACCCAGCCAGTCAGGAAACAAAGCTTAGCCACCCTATTTTCAACAGGCATAACATCATAAAAGAAATTGCAATATAATGTCATATGCATGACAAGCAACCACTGCATAAATCTAGAGAAAAATGGCTTTGATACTACATGAAATTTGGAACCATCTAGATTTACATAATGAAACCATATAAACAACTGCAGTAAACAACACACATAGCAAAATAAGCATGTACCTTGGAAGCAAAGAATGGCAGCTCGGTCACAGTTGATTGCACGTAGGAGCATTCAACAATGTCAGGAACTCCGTTCAGACCCTTCAAGCATGCATCTCCAAAAACTGCACCAGCATACCTACAAAGGTGGAGCAAATTTATTAGCAAAACAAGTAAAAACATGGCACTAAATTGCTAGAGAAGTGGCACACAATCCTCAGTTAGCATGGTTTTTTCATCTTTTTTTTACTTACGCCATGGACAAGGTTGCAGATCCCTTTCCAGCCTTTGCCTCAACGACTTCTGTGCCACCCTCCTGTGTCCTCTTGGTGAGAGCCTTGATTTCTTCAGCAGACAATGCATTAGTTGAAGGAGTTGCCTGTTAAAAAAGAGTTTCCTTCCGTTGAGTTATTAGGGTTAGGGTGATAGCACAAATGTACACTATTCAACTACTTCACAATTACAGTAACCAGAAAGATAAACCTAGATAGACCATATTCACTTCCATAATTTTGGTAAGTATGGTGTTTACATTACACTAAACTAGCTACACACTCATATGTCCAGTTGTCCACACAAATGAATTCACTAATGAGCAAGAATACTAGAATATGATTGATCTTTTGTTATAGACATGATCACTTCCCATTTCAAGTAGATGAACATTATCTGTCAAGAAAAACTTAATTTCTTTACTCAGCGTGATTTCACCATGGAAGTCCTAGCATAATACAGTGAATAAGAATCTAACAAACATACCAGTTCTGTCCCCATTTCTGGTTTTATGCGCTATAGTGTGGAATAGTTTTTACGATAGTGATGTATCATTTATTACGTGACAGAAGTCAATACCTGTGAGAACAGTGGCAAGATGGTAATACCAGCATGACCACCAACAACAGGAACGTCCACAGCTGCCAAAGAACACTCCAGTTAAGGACAAAAATACAGCAACCATACTCTTCTTTCATTTGCTACCAGTCAGCTAGATCATATACTGTCACCACTTACTATTAACATCTACATTAGCCTTCCCAGCATAGAAAGTCCTGGCACGAACAACATCAAGAGTGGTCACACCAAACAATCTCTTCTCATCATAGGTTCCAGCCTTCTTGAAAACTTCAGCAGCAATCGGAACGGTTGAATTCACAGGGTTGCTGATCATGTTGACAAGAGCCTGCAATACAGAAACACATCAAATTCATAGAAAGATGCATACAAACAAAATGAAGTAACAAAGGAGGAACATCAGTTTTTAAATGTATCATATAACGATTTCCTAACACAACATACACTGAAAATGGATACATTATGTATTGGAGGTTGGAGCTAACAGACAGGTTAGAAAATTTGAAGGAATGGGCCATATGGCTCCTCGGTCAACAGGTTGAGGAATGGGCATAAAAATATAGAAGATATGATAATAACTGACAAGCATGTAGGACAGATGATATATATATATATTCCACTGAAGAGTTATAAACATAAGAAAATGTAACTTTCAAGAGAAAACAGCGAGGCAATCCAGAGTAACAATGACTTAGTTTTCATTTGTCCAGGCTAATACACAAACATTCGAATGCAAGTAACATTGCAACAAACAAAATGAATAGACCAAGGAACCACACCATCGAACAGGAGATACAAAACTGCAAGCGCCTAAACAAGACACACGTGATAGAGCAAAATGTTGGTGCCTATTCAGCAGATAAGTATTGGTCATAGTGGTGATAATCAAACCACACCCGTTTACAATTTCCAAACATCGAATCAGAATTACGCAATGTCCAGGTCTTGAATAGGAACTAGATAGATCTGTAACGAGACCACGCACCCAGAGTAGCCAGAACAATCAACCACGCGAGCAACAGATCTAAAATTGAAGAGAGTTGAGAATCTTACATTCGGGCAGTACTTGGCGATGGCGGTGCAGAGGTTCTTAACGATGCCGGCGTTAATGTTGAAGAGGTCGTCCCTGGTCATGCCGGGCTTCCTCGGGACGCCGGCCGGGATGATCACCAGGTCGGCCCCATCCAACGCCTCCGCGAGCTGATCATCCGCCATGAAACCCTTCACCTGCGAAAGCCCGAACCATGTGTTAGATCCGACCGAACTGAGCAGCGCGAGGAGGGCGATGTCGGGCGTGGGGTACCAGGGCAGGGGAGTTGATGTGGGAAACGTCGGCAGCGACGCCCGGGGTGGCCGCGATATCGTAGAGGGAGAGGGAGGAGACGAGGGGGTTCAGCTTCATGAGGAGAGACAGCGGCTGCCCGATGCCGCCGGCCGCGCCGAGGATGGCCACCTTCCGCGCCTGCTGCCCGGACGCGGAGGAGTAGTTGCGGCGGCGGAGGAGCTGGGCGGCGGATCTCATCACCGAGGGCCTCATCGTCGCTGGCTTGGGCGGCGCGTGAGATCTGGGTCGATGGATGTGAAGGGGGAGATGTGGACGGGGGGCGGGTGCTGATGTGTTGCTATTGTATAGACGGAGCCAGCAAAGTGGTGGATGGATGGGACGATCTAAACAATAAAGTCGTTAGCAAAAAGGGTTTGGGGGTTTCGAGATAACCATTTCTGATCCAACCTTTCCGGGATTTTCTTTCCTATGAGTATACCTTTTAAAAACTACTCCTACTAGTAGTAGTAAAAAGGATTCTAAAAAAAGAACTACAAGAAACATGCGTGTGCAATGAACCTTGTGATATTAGGTGATGTCAAAAAAAAGGTGATGTCAAAAAAAAGAACTTATGATATTAGGGCATCTCCAACGTTGACATTTAAACCACGAGTAACCGTTCGGACCGCGCGGTCCGGACGCCTTTTGCCATTTAACGATCCTGCACCAGTCAGCAGACCGGTCCGGACGTGTTTTTTTCCCACAGAACGGAGACATGGTGGGGGGTTTTGCGGGCGTCCAGATCGATGTCACACCCGCTACTGACTACCCTGGCCTACCATAAGCCCTCCATCCACGCCCACGTGCTTTCTGCCCGGCGCCAGCTGTCCACATTCATGTCGTTGTAGAGCGGTCGCTCCGCATTGCGCCAGCCTAGAGCGGACACAACTTCTCACTACCAGCATTGAAGCGGTGCGCCAGCCGAGAGAGCGCCGCCCACTGCAGGCCCGGCTGACACGCCTCATCACCGCATTCAAACGGCTACAGTATGCCCGCCTTTCTCCATTAAACTTGTGCATGCGCCGAGAAACCTACTCCGGCCACACGTTCGTTCGCGAGCCGCACGTCATTAAACACAACATCGGTTGGCTTCGGGTGTCCACCAGCTGTATAAACGATGCCAGGTGTTGGGCAAAAATCGAACCACACCTCCGCTCCCATCTCCTCCTTGCACCAGATTCTCCACTCTCCATGGCATCCGACGAGCACAAAGATGAGTTCTCTGGCATAAAAGCCAGGTGGGTGGCCCGTCGTGCCCGCTGGATACAAGCCAGGCAACTATCTACCCCACCTCCTTGACACTTCAGGCCATAGCAAGCCAGCTCGTGGAGGCGGAAGCTCCAAGCCGGCGCATGGTTCAGCAACTCGCCGCTCCAGGCCAGCTCACCGAGGAGTGGCGAGTTGCTCCAGGCCGGCACGCAAGGGAGGAAGGGGGCACGGGTATCGTGGCTGCCGTGGGCGAGACCGTTGAAAGAACATGCGGTGCCCACATGTTTGGTTTTGGTAATTGATGACAGTCTCTATGGACTAATGGTTGCCTTGAGTTATATTTGAAGGATTTGTCCATAGGCTTTTCTTGAAGTCCATGTGTTGGTTTCAAGGAGTTTATGTGATGACCAAAGTGCTATTCAAAGAACTATCCAAAGATTGGTCATGTAGAAGACATGATACAAGGTTGATTCAGACTAAGTCAATGAGTGAATCAAGTTGACCAACACACAAAGCACACAAGATGTACCGAGATGGATCGAGTGGTCCCATGGTATGGTAAGCATTATCCATTATGCTTTGTGTACTAACCCATGGTCTACGTGAGAGTTCTATGTGGGGTTAGGTATGTTTCCATGGGCTTGCGTCAAGAGGAAGATCTCATACAACCCATGGAGGATGACATCAAGTGGTGATCGCCATCAAGATTGCGGTGTGCAAGTTCAAGTGGAGCATCACGAAGAGATCATGCTTGGAGCTTGCCGTCCATTGTGGTGACAATGGAATTGTGAAGATGTGCCGAAGAGTGGCTCACCCATAGCGGAGTATGAGGGAGCAATCAACTAATCTTCACCGAGCCAATGCAATAAAGAAAGGTGGTCCAACTTGAGGAAGTCAAGATCGTTGTCATCTAGCTCAAGTGGACTATGTGCAAGGCAAAGGTTTGCCCTTGATAGGTTTTCTATTTTACCGATCTCATGGTGGTAGTTGGGAGACCGGGTTATAAGATCGATTATCGTACTATCAAGGGGGGCTCTCAAGTGAGTAGCTTGATCGTATCGTTCGTAGAGAGATCAAACCATTGCATCCTTGCATCGCCTTTTCTGGTTCTTGTTTGGCGTCTCTCGTTGTGAGTTTTGGAGCTTATGGTCATCTTCATGTTAAGCTCGAGTTCATTGAAAACGGAGTTCATATATGCATCTTCTATGATGTTTTCGATGTTGGAGTTTTTATCTGTTCTTCTTTCATAGAGGTTTCATATCTCTCTATCTTAGGCATACTCACCTGCCACTTCTTACTATCCAACAAGTTTGAGTTTGCTCAAATCGGAGCTCATTTGCAGAAGTTATGGCAGTTCAGGCTTTCATGCATCCATCTGGTTTACTTGGCCTTTTTGTTCCTCCCTAGAGGTAGTACCACTCTGATCTACGGTAGTATCGCTTGCGCGGTATACTTCTCCGGTTCCAGCGTCACGGGCACTTCCGCTTATTCTTGGGTTCTGGATACTTTGTCACCTCAGCGGTAGTCAGCGGTAGTAGAGCGCGGTACTTCCGGCCTTCTACTACTGCAGAAACCTTTGCTTATATTTCAGCCTCTGGATACGTTTTATCTATGCGCGGAAGTAGAGTGGCAGTAGTGGGCGGTAGTACCATGCTGCCCTACTCTACTACCGTGATTTCACTATACATGCAACACCTAGCGGTAGTACCGCTGGTGGGAGCGATAGCACCGCTCCGGTGACACTACGCCTTCTTGAGTTTCTCAGTTGCACGTTATGGCTAAAACTACCTTGTCAGCGGAAGTACCGCTCGCCCGAGCGGAGCGGTACTACCGCTTGTGCGCAGACTGAGTGCGTAACGGTTGGATTTGGAGAGGCCTAAAAAGGAGGTCTTTCTCCCCATTGCATTTTATCTTTTGAGCTCGTGTTCTTCCCCATTGTTAACCTTCTTCTAGCTTGCTATCTATCAATCCCTCCAATGATTCTTACTGGTTCTTGAGGGAAAAGAGAGAGGAGATCTAGATCGACATTCCACCAATCACTTTCTCCTCTATGTGAGGGGAACCCCTTGGATCTAGATCTTGGAGTTCTTGGTGTTCTTCTTCTTGTTCTTCCTCTCATTTTCTTCCATAGCTTTCGTTGCTTTGGTGGGATTTGAGAGTGAGGAACTTGGGCACTCTGTGTGCCCTTGTCATTGCATTAGTTGCATTGGTTTGAGTTCTCCACGGTGATTTGTGAAAGTGAAAAGGTGAGAAGCTTATTACTCTTGGGTGTTTGGGCACCCTAGAGCTTGTTCTTCTTGGGTGCTTTGGTGCCCTAGATGATTGGTGTGTTCGGAGCTCAATCGTTGTAGTGTAAAGCTCCAGGCAAGCATCAGGGTCTCCAATTAGGTTGTGGAGATCGCCCAAGCAATTTGTACGGGTTTTGGCGATCGCCTCAAGAGTTACCAAAGTGTACGGGTTCTATGACCACTCCCAAGAGTTGTCATTTATACAGGTTCGGTGAGAGCCCTAAAGGGTCCTTAGGTTGCATACCATTGTTTCGGGCTTCTAGGACCACTCCTCACTTTTGAGCCCCAACGCTTTCGCCCACTCCAATCCTCGTGTCCACAGCCTCCCTCGCCGGCTGCCTCTTTGGAACCGGCGCCACTTCGCCTTGGCCATGGTTGGTCCTTCCTGTCCGCACCATCACTCCTCCTAGCACAGAGTCAGTTTTCCTCACGCCAACAGAGCCCCGCGAGGACCATGGCCTATCCTGGCCCTCCAACCAATCGGGCTCTTCGGCCACCGTCGCGGTTAACGCCAAAGCGACCTCAACTCCCTCGTCGGATCCGAAGGTGGATGAGGGCGAGGTGCCTTGGGTGCAACCCCAACTCTCTTGGAAGGCCAACTGGCGTCACCGCCGGCGGCTATGCTTGGAGCAACAGAGACTTGCCCAACAACCGCCGTCACCGCCCATGCCCTCCATGGTGTATGGATGATTCTTCAGTTGCATGAAGGAAGGCCACCACAAGAATGATTGCACCAACGAGACGGTGTGCATAGGATGTGGCTTGGTTAAGCATTGCCCCGACGGCTGAAAGTGGCCTCGCAACCAGTCATAGGAGGACCCGCCAGGCGGCTTTGGTGAGCTGGGGTGTCGGGATAACCCCTGTTTGCTACGATGTAGGCTTCCTGCTAAGGAAATCTCTATCACGGTTACATCCATAGCACCTGCTACTACACATACTAAACTAATTACTAGAGCTTGCGCACACTAATTAAATTATCAAATACTACACATTATCTGTTGTCCCTGTTGTCCCACTCGGATGTCAGAACCCTCACCATCACTCACTCTCGAGGTCGCTCCAATCAATGTCGTCTTCGGACAACTCGACGTTGACCACCACCTTTGAAGAGGAAGGTCATGCCTCGTCGTCATTCTTCATCTTCTTCTTCTCTATGACCCTCTCCCAATACCACTCCTGCTCGTATTGGATGTACTTCAGGTGCTCCCGCGCGAACCTCGCCATCATCTTCTCATTAGTCATGGGTGCGGAAACTCGGGCCTGAGCTCCCCCCTCCCGCTCTGTGTCGTAGGCCGCTGCAGCCATGGCAGCCGCCTCTCTGCCCCTTAGCTCCTAGCGGCATGGGCGCGCCGCGCTCCCTGCGCTTCGGATCCTGCTGTGGATCGGCGAACGGGATGGGGGGACGGGCTTCTCCCCCTGGTGCGTACGGGGCCTCACCGCCCACCTCGGATGTTGCTCTCCAGCCTCCCTAGATCCGCTTTTCCCGTCGCGGCTGCTGCTTCGGGGTGAATGCTCGGCGGATGGGGCGTCAGCTAGTGCGGTCGATCCGGTGGTGCAGATGTCTCGTCACCTTCAATCCATCATCATAGATCCAGCAGCTGGTACGGTGGATACTCCAGAGCCTCCCCCCGTCGTCTCTAGTCCATCATCGTTGCCTCGTCCCTCCCAGTCAACCTTTCCTCTTCGGGGATGGATGATGGGTGGACGGAGGTCTCCTCCAAGAAGAACCACGGGCGCATTTCTGATATACCGGTCCATAGCTCCCTCCGCCTCCTTGCTCGGACCGTCGGCTGGCGTTCAATGCGGTTGATGGCTGTGAAGCCTTCTTAAGCCGGTTCTGAGGCCACTGATTTCGATACCTCAGCAAACGCCACCACCGGAAAGATTGTCGTGACCCGCTCCACTGCATCATTTGCGAGCATCCTGGGCATTTCGCCCGTGAGTGTCCTCAAAATCCATCCAATGGCCCGGGCGGCCCTGCTGCAGCTAGATTAGGACCGCTTGCATCGTGCCCTCTGATTGCCTCCCGTCTGCACTTCCCGCCCCTGCCGCCGCCACCGCCTCTGCCCCCAGCTTCACCCGCTCCTCCGATGGCAGAACTTAGCCTGGTCGACCCTGCACACCGCCCATGCACTAGCCACAAGGTGGGTGTCTCCACGCTAGAGGTGGAACGGGCCGTCTTCTTCCTCACGCAGCACGCGGTCATGCTATGCGCCTTCGAGGGAGTGGCGGCCACGTCGCCCATGGCTTTTGGGCGTGCTCTCGAGGCCCAGCTCTGCGTCCCGCCCCACGAGATGCGGGTGACGGCGCACTACCTCGAGGACTTCCTAGTCATCTTCACCCAGCCGGCTCACCACGCCAATGTCGTGCACCGCGGCACTCCGCGCATTGACAACGCCAACTTCACCATCCTGCCGTGGCGCGAGGACGACCACGCCGGCTTCGCCACCTTCAACCTACACATCTGCTGCGTCATCAAGCACATGTCGATGCAGTACTCGTCCATCGAGGGGCGCATGAGGTGTTTGGCGACAAGGTGGGCGCCGATCGCCTCGACAGCCGCACGCTGGAGCGCAGCCACATCAAGACCTTTGTGTGCTGGGTCTGGGTGTGGGACATGGCGTTCATCCCCACCAGACACACCTATTGGAATCTCCCCGCGGCGTTGAGCGCATTGAAGAGATGCACGGCTTTTCGCCACAGGGATGCTCCACCTCCGAGCGCGGCGCGGTACGACCGCCTCATCCACGTCGACCGCATTGAAAACTGGACACCAAGATTGGAAGTGCGTTATATCGACTAGAGGAGGGTGAATAGGCGTTTTTTACAAATTCGACACTGAGGAATTTTTCTTGGTGAGGAAATTCCTAAGCAATGAACTACTTAGCAGCGGAATAAGTACTCAGGTGCAAGCGTAACAGAGCAGTAGCACAGTCATCATGATGAAATGAAAACAAGCACTGAGTACAAGAAGCGTATAAATAGGATAAGCAGGCTGAAGACAAAGTGACCGAAGAATTATGACTGAGGAAATTGAGAAAGTCTTCAGTCAAAGTCTTCAAACAGTAGCGATCAAGTTCGTCAACACATGAATGAGGAAATGAAAGGGTTGAGGAAATAGAACCGGTAGCTTGGTGAAGACGATGATTTGGTAGACCAGTTCCAACTGATGTGGAAGTCGTACATCTAGTTGGAGTGGCTAGGTAATTAAACCTAAGGACACACAGTCCTCACCGTATTCTCCTTGAGCTAAGGTTACACAGACCTCGCCCAATCACTCGTGGTAAGTCTTCAGGTGACTTCCAAACCTTCACAAACTCGGTCACTCGACGATCCATAATTTCCTCTTCGATGCTCTAGACCATGACGCCTAATCATCTGGAGGATGCACAGTCCTCAAAGGTAACAAGCGTCGGTTCCACACAGGAACAATCTCTTCAGTGATGCTCAACCACTTTGGGTTTGTAGGTGTTTGGGTTTGGGTTTTTCCTCACTTGATGATTTTCGCTCAAAGTCCTCGGAGGATGGGATGCTCTCAATGAAAAGTGTCAGTTTCTCTCGGAGCAGCCAACCAACTAGTGGTTGTAGGGGACGGCTATTTATAGCCTAGGGAGCAGCCCGACATGATAAGACATAAATGCCCTTCAATGATATGACCGTTAGGTGGGTAGATATTTTGGGACAGCCGGTGCGTAGCACAACAACGGTCAGAAATTTGAGTATCAAATTCCTCAGGGCTATCATGTTCCTCACTTGTAGGCAATCCGCACTGGAAAATTCCTAACTCCTCAGTCAAAACAGAAGAACTTCGTCTCTGTCACTGAAGAAATTGACTGAACTGTATGATATTTCCAATGGCTTCACTCAAAAGGATTGGGTAGGTGTAGGATTTTGAGATGAGCATCACTTGGAAACTTTTCCTTAGTTTTACCTCGACCCCTTTAACAGTACGGTGTTTCCTATGGCTCAAGAAAGAGAAAACGAAACCACGAAAACAGAAGTCTTCACGCTTCATAATCCTCGCATGAATATCAAGTCTTCATGGTGATACGTCTCCAATGTATCTATAATTTTTGATTGTTCCATGCTGTTATATTATCAATCTTGGATGTTTTATTATCATTTTATAGTCATTTTATATCTTTTTTGGTACTAACCTATTGACATAGTGCCAAGTGCCAGTTCCTGTTTTTTCCATGTTTTTTACACCGCAGGAAATCAATATCAGAGGAGTCCAAATGCCATGAAACTTTACGAAGAATTTTTATGAGCCAAAAGGAACACAACGGGCCCTGGTTGTGCCAGGGGGTGCCCTGAGGGGGGCACAACCCATCAAGGCACCAGGAGGCCCAAGCGCGCTATGGTGGGTTGCGCCCACCTCGGGTGCCCCCTGGACCGCCTATTTGCTCTATAAATACCCCCAAAATCCTAGAACCCTAGGGGAGTCGACGAAATATTCATCCAGTCGCCGCAGAGTCCAGAACTACCAGATCCAATCTAGACACCATCTTGGATGGGGTTCACCACCTCCATTTGTGCCTCTCCGATGATGCGTGAGTAGTTCTTTGTAGACCTTCGGGTCCGTAGTTAGTAGCTAGATGGCTTCATCTCTCTCTCTCTCTCTTGATTCTCAATACAATAGTCTCTTGGAGATCCATATGATGTAACTCTTTTGCGGTGTGTTTGTTGGGATCGATGAACTTTGAGTTTATGATCAGATCTATGTTTTTATATCCATGAAAGTTATTTGAGTTTCTTTGATCTCTTATATGCATGATTGATTATAGCCTCATATTTCTTCTCTGATATTTGGGTTTTGTTTGGCCAGCTTGATCTATCTATCTTGCAATGGGAAGAGGTGCTTTGTAGTGGGTTCGACCTTACGGTGCTTGATCCCAGTGACAGAAAGGGAAACGACACGTATGTATCGTTGCTACTAAGGATAAAACGATGGGGTCTATCTCTACATAGATAGATCTTGTCTACATCATGTCATCATTCTTATTGCATTACTCCATTTCTCCATGAACTTAATGCACTAGATGCATGCTGGATAGTGGTCAATGTGTGGAGTAATAGTAGTAGATGCACGCAGGAGTCGGTCTACTAATCTTGGACGTGATGCCTATATAATGATCATTGCCTGGTTATCGTCATAATTATTTGAAGTTTTATCAATTGCCCAACAGTAATTTGTGCACCCACAGTTTGCTATTTTTCTCGAGAGAAGCCACTAGTGAAACCTACGGCCCCCGGGTCTTCTTTCTCATATATTTGCCTTTGCAATCTATTTTTATTTGCTTTTATTTTCAGATCTACTAAACCAAAACCCCCAAAAAAACTTGCTGCAATTTATTTTATTTGCGATCTATTTATCCAATCTTTTACAACTTTCTTCCATTAACACACCAATTTGTGGCACCATTACCCGAAAGAGATTGACAACCCCTTTAACATGTCGGGTCATGAGGATTTGTTATTTGTGTGCAGGGGCTGTTTACGTTGTGTTGCTTGGTTCTCCTACTGGTTCGATAACCTTGGTTTCATATCCGAGGAAAATACCTACCGCCGCTATGCTGCATCATCCCTTCCTCTTTAGGAAAATACCAACGTAGCTTCAAGCGACATCAAAAGGAATTTCTAGCGCCGTTGCCAGCGAAGATCAAGTCAAGATAGTCTCCCGGCCACTTGCCATTTCCGGCGTCGTTGCCGGGGAGGATCTTCAACATATACCAGGTTCCTAATCAAAAATCTGATCTCCTCGCAATTTACATCATTTGCCATTTTCCTCTCGTTTTCCTCTCCTCCACTTCACAAAAATTTGCCGTTTTATTCGCCTCTCTTTTCTGATCGCCTTTTTCTTGCCGGATCTGTTTTTGAGTGCAATCTTGTTGTGTAGTCATCATGACTCAAGAGAACACCAAGTTATGTGATTTCTCAAATACCAACAACAATGATTTTATTGGCACTCCACTTGCTCCTCTCACCACTAGTGCGGAGACTTGTGATATTAATACTGCTTTGCTAAATCTTATTATGAAAGACCAATTTCCCAGTACTCTGAATGAGGATGCCGCGTCCCATCTTAATACCTTTGTGGAATTATGCGATATGCAAAAGAAAAAAGATGTGGACAATGATGTGGTCAAGATGAAATTATTTCCGTTTTCTTTGCGCAATTCTGCAAAAAATTGGTTCTCTTATTTGCCTCGCAATAGTATTGATTCTTGGAATAAGTGCAAAGATGCTTTTATCACTAAGTATTTTCCTCCAGCAAAAATTATTTCCCTTAGAACCCAGATCATGAATTTCATACAAATTGAACATGAGCATGTTGCACAATCTTGGGAAAGGATGAAAATGATGCTAAGGAATTGCCCAACTCATGGGTTAAATCTTTGGATGATCATACAATTTTTTTATGCGGGTTTGAATTTTGTTTCTCGTAATCTTTTAGATTCCGCCGCGGGTGGTACTTTTATGGAAATTACTTTGGATGAAGCCACCAAATTTCTTGATAATATTATGGCAAATTATTCGCAATGGCATACCGAAAGGGCTCCTACTAGTAAAAAAATTAATTCGGTTGAAGAATTTTCTTCTTTGAGGGGAAAAATTGATGCTCTTGTGCAATTGGTTGCTAGTAGAAGTGCTCCTATTGATCTTAATGATATGCCTTTGTCTACTTTGATTGAGCAAAATAGTGATGGCATAGATGTGAATTTTATCTCTTGAAATAATTTCAACAACAATGCTTATAGAGGTAATTTTAATCCTAGGCCTTTTCCTAGTAATTCCTATAATAATTATGGTAATTCTATGGAAATCAATCTTATAATAATAATAGGAACACCTCTGATCTTGAGAATAATATTGAAGAATTTATCAACACTCAAAAAATTTTCAACACTTCCATAGAAGAAAAGTTGAGTAAGATTGATGATTTGTCTAGAAGTCTTGATAGAATTGCTCATGATGTGGAAAATCTCAAGATGAAAATTTTGTGCCTAAATTAGATGAATTGATTAAAGCTCTTTATGTTTCTATGGATGAAAGTAAGAAAAGAACCGCTATGCTTCAAGCTAAAAGATAATTTTTAGAAAAAGCGTTTTCTAGTGATTTCTTTCACAAAAGTGATGAAAAACTTAAAATGATTGGTGGTTCTTCTATTGATACTTTGTTTAATAAAGTTAAGATTGATGAAAAAGGGACTGGAGAAGAGTCAAATTTAGGTAGAAGGCGTCCAATATTTCGGAGGGTGAAAATCTTGTTGATAAAATTGATGAAAGTGGGTTTGGAGAGGTCAAAACTTTAGCTAGTGATGTACCCACTCTTTTGGATTACAAAGACTTTAATTATGATAGTTGCTTTTTGATTGATTGTATTTCTTTGTTGCAATCCATGATAAATTCACCCCATGCTTATGAACAAAATAGAGCTTTTACTAAACATATTGTTGATGCTATGATGAAAGCCTTTGAAGAAAAATTGAAATTAGAAGTTTCAATTCCTAGAAAATTGCATGATGAATGGGAACCTACCATCAAAGTCAAGATTAAAAATCATGAGTGTTTTGCTTTGTGTGACTTGGGTTCTAGTGTTTCTACAATTCCGAAATCTTTATGTGATGTGCTTGGTCTTACCGATATTGAATCGTGTTCTCTGAATTTATACTGGGCGGATTGTACTATTAAAAATCCTATGGGAAGAATTAATGATGTTATTATTCTTGCAAATAGGAATTATGTGCCCATAGATTTTATTGTTCTTGATATTGACTGCAATCCGTCTTGTCCAATTATTCTTGGTAGATCGTTTTTACGCACTATCGGTGCCGTGATTGATATGAAAGAAGGCAACATTAAGTTCTAATTTCCTTTGAGGAAGGGTATGGAACACTTTCCTAGAACTAGAATTAAGCCACCTTATGAATAAATCATGAGGGCATCTTATGGATCTCGAACCAAAGATGACAAAACTTAATGTGCCGGCTCAATAATTGAGGATAATTCCAATTACTTGGCCGTTTGTAGTTTGGGGGCTTGATATGGTTGGACTTTTCAAAAGATCCAAGGATAAGAAGACCCACCTTTTGGTGGCAGTTGATAAGTTCACTCAGTGGGTAGAGGCAGAGCCAGTCAGTAAGTGTGATGCAGCAACGACGGTTCAATTCATGAAGAAGGTAATCTTCCGTTTTGGCTTTCCACACAACATCATAACAGGCAATGGCACTAATCTCTCTAAGGGTGCTATGGAAGAATTTTGTCAACGTGAGCATATCCGACTTGATGTATCGTTAGTGGCTCACCCCCAATCTAATGGTCAAGCTGAGAGAGCCAATCAAGAGATCTTGAAAGGCATCAAGCCTCGGCTTATGGTTCCCCTGCAGAGGACGCCGAGTTGTTGGGTGGAGGAGTTACCTTCCGTGTTATGGAGCATTAATACCACCCCTAACAGATCTACGGGATACACACCTTTCTTCATGGTTTACGGAGCAGAGGCGGTTCTCCCTAGTGACATCCGTCATGACTCACCTCGTGTGGCGGCTTATGTTGAAGATGACAGTGAAAAAGCACGTCAGGAAGCACTTGACCTATTGGATGAGGAGCGTGACATTGCGTCGGCTCGTTCGGCGATTTACCAGCAAGATCTGCACTGTTATCACAGTCATCGGGTTAAAACCATAACTTTCCAATAAGGCGATCTGGTGCTCCGGCTTATCCAGGATCAGACTGATATGCACAAGTTATCCCCACCTTGGGAAGGACCCTTTGTGGTCAGCAAGAATCTGAACAACATGTCATATTACCTTATCGATGTTCGAGACCACAAGGACTCACAGACATCGGAGGAAGAGACCCGCCGGCCGTGGAATATTGCTCATCTTCGGCCTTACTACACTTGAGCCACTGGCTCTTCTAATGTACATATTTTTGACAATGTATATATTATGATCAACATAATAAACCGGCATCCCTGCTAAAGCAGGGCCTTTGTCGCCTTTTCTTTTAAATACTGAGTTTTTGGTCACTTGGGGAATTTTGCTTTATAGAGCGAAGTTATGATTACCCTTTGATCCGGCTTATTAGCCACAAAAAAAGCTTGGGGGCTTTTACCCAAGTTAAAGGGACCAAAGAGAGTCTGCTGCAAAAGCACAACTCAAACATAGGTGCCCCTTGAGCACAGCTCAAAATATTGCTTGGGGGCTCTTTTGTTCTAAAGAACAAAGAGTTTGTATAACCCTTGTAATAGGCTTAAAAGCCACGCTTGGAAGCCAGGTGTATTCACCTAAAACCCTGGGTTATCCTGCCTTTTTAAGTAAGCCACTCCGCCCAGGTAATCCTGGAATGACCCGCCGAACGTTTGACAAATCAATCTTATGCAGACACTGAACTTGTCAAAGTTAAAACGATGATTGGTTATGTGAGGTCCATCTTATAAGGTTTGTATATAGGATTAACTCAGTGGTTGTGCGGCCCGTGAAAGCACTCGATTTTCAGCCTGGCAGCCCATGAAAAGCCTCATTTTTCGTTTGTTTTTTATTCGATAGATTCTTTCTTTTCGAGGTTTATTTGATGAGGCTTATAAAGCTTTGCGATTATAATTCACTGGTGTTTATTAACCCGGCCTGGTTTTGACTATAAGTCGCCAGTATGAGATGAGATACTATCCGATGTTTATTAACCCGACATGGCTTTTGACTATAAGTCGCCAGTTTGAGATAAGATAATATCTGGTGCTTATTAACCCGGACCAGCTTTGTTTATAAACCGGCAATCTCTGATAATTACCAGTGCTCGAAATTTGGGTTATCACCCTTACTGCACTGGCTTGGTAAACCAACAGCGTGATCAAATATCATAGGTATGACATATTTTCAATCATATATGGTTATCATTCAGTTCAGCCTTGGTTATAAACTGTGATAGTTTCCTATGGTTTATATCGGGCATTATAACCCATCCAGCGGTAAACCGCCAGGACACTTTTCACCTGTTGTATGTAGGAACAGATTCAAAATTGCTAATATCATAAAGCATACATGGCATATCTTAACATGGTGGATGAACAGTGTCATGCACAGCAAAATATGCATGATGGCATAGCAGAATAAGAGTTTAAAGCTAGCCTATTACAAGGCGTTTGGTGCCCAAAAGGATAATTGTTTTTTAAGTCTTGTAGAAAGCAGATGATAAACCGGCATCGGTTCATGAATCTTGGCCTGGCTGGCTTGAAGGTTGCGATTCATCCCTTGCCGGTTCGTCTTCCTCCTCCACCGTCTGGAAGTTGGGTTTGGACAGGCCAAAGCCAGCAAGGCAACGAATTCAGCTTCATTGTCAATCAGATCAGACGGGTCAATATCAGGGGCGAAAGTGTGCTTACGAATCGGCGGAATTAAATCCATCACTTTATAGAAGGAGTCTGCATCTTCTGATTATCTGCATCGTAAGCTAGCTGGTACTTGGTGAGATTGGTCTCTTCAGCGATGATTGTTGCACGCGGACGAATCTCTTTGACACAGGCGGCAAAGTCTTGCTGGTCAAAAGAGGTTCCATCTTCCTTCAGACTAGGATACCCACTAGCTACATCTGCCAGGTCTAGTTTGGGTACCCATGCTTTGGCATGGCTCAAGACTGTTACAGCTCCGGCTCTAGCACAAGACCATTTGATTTCTTGAAACCTGGTGGGTAAGATGGATAGTTTTTTCAAAACATCACTTAACAGATTTGGTCCTTGATTCGTTGGGGAGATAGTAGCGAGAGTCCGCTGAGCTCTAGTGTATAATTGCTCAACGAGAGTATAAACCACCTTGAGATTCACCAGTGTGTCTTGGCTAAGGTTGCTGCTCCTGGGACCTAAAAAAGTTCAAAGATTGGTTAAGTGGCGGCTTACATTATGACGACAAATACTTACTTTGGATAAATAACAAGGGCACTTACCGAAGATAGAAGAAACCATCTGAGACACACGGTGTTTTAAACCGGTGAGTTCAGTGGTAGCTTCCTCAAGAGCCGCCTCTGCCTTCTCAGCATGCTGTATCAGGGCAATCTTTTCCTTAGCCCAAGCATATTTATCCGCAGTAAAGCTGGTCTTCAGTTTTTCTGCTTCAGACACACTAAACTGGAATTTTGATTCAGCCTTTTTGGTCTCAGTTTCCTGAGCCGCCAGCGGGGTCTTGGCCTCATTCAGTTGAGTTTCCAATTCAGTGGTAGCAGCCTGCATACAACACAAGTTTGTAAAGTTTCATGGTGGATCACAACAATATAAGTCCCAAGTGCTTTGCAAGCAACAACACTTGTTACTTGTGGGCTAATGTCTGTCAACATAATTTTTCAACGGAAATGGCTTTTCTAAAGTCCCAAGTGCTTTGCAAGCAACAACACTTGGCACTTGGGGGCTAATGCATATTGCTTGTCTCTTCCTAAAGATGAGCCGGGTGAGCTATCAATAGTCTCAACCGACTTATGGGGGCTATACAGTTCAGTTCTGTTCTTTTACAGTGAACAATAGGACCGGCTCATTCATACTGATTAAACCGGCCCTTGGGGACTATACATGCAAAATTGTGATACTATCAACATCCGGTTTAGTTGTAAACCAGACTTGGAGGGAGTCTAGCATAGAGGCTTGTAATTTTTTTAAGTCTACAGATTATTCAATCTTATCATAATCAGAAGACTTGGGGGTTGGCAGGATATATAACTTATATAAGCTGGAGAACATACCTCGTACTTCTGGTGCATCTGTTTGACCATCTTAATTTCTAAGTCACGGCTGGAGTGTACTTGACTGAGATAACCAGATAGTACTTCACTATTACTCAATTGAGCATAGTGGGAGACATCGAACCTCACTTTCCGTCTTTCCATGACTTCTTGTTTGGCGGAATGTCTCGCTAGTATAGTTGGATTCCCCGGTTCAGTAAATCCGGTGCCAGTGATTAAAACGTCATCATGGTTTCTGGGGGGTTAACTGAGCTTGACGGTTCAGTAGTTGACGGATCAATAGTGGTTCCATCAACATACGACTCAGGTATCTCAGGTTGAGCATTGGGAGCAGGATCTTCTGGTTGTCCAGGGTGTTCTGGTACAAAGGTTGGCTGGTCCGGTTCAGCGGCTTTCGGATCCTCGGCCGGTTTGGTCACCTTCGCTTTCTTGTTGGGCTTTGCTTGACCGCTAAAAAGGAATTTGGACAAGTTGGCATAATGATGAAAATACAAAGGTACAGAAGAGAGATAATTGTTCTTACCCAGGGGCAGTCTTGAAAGCCGGCAGTTGAGTCTGCGATGAATCGCCAGAGGAAGAACTGGAAATCTCCTGCAAAAATGGAATCAAAAGAATTGAGTGGTTAACAAAAGAAAACCCGCCGGTAAATAAAAGAGTTAAGGTTAAAAAGAACCTCATTTTGGCGTTTCCGAGGGGTGTTTGGTAAACTGGAGGATAAATCTTCACCTCCACTAGTCCGAGTCTGGCGGCGGCTCTCATGTTGTTGTCGCTTTAAGAGGAAATGAGGATCTAAATAAGCAAAGGGGTGTGAAAACCTTACTTTCCGGATTACCCGCCGAAGTTTCTGCCTTGGTAAAGGTTGTGAGTTGGAGGAAATAATAGTTACCTCTTCTTCGACTGCTTGGCTGGCTCCAGTGTCATCCTGGCAATAGTCAGTGTCAATAAGGTGGTTAAAAAACAAGCCAAGAGAGTCAAGGGCTACCTCCGACTCAGAGGTTTCGTCCAGCTTAAGCAGATCAGAGGCGCTTGGTTTCTTCCTAGACCTCCTGATGGTCTTTTGGGCGGCTTTCGCGGCAGCCCTAGCCTTTTTGGCACCCTCATGGTCATATTTGGCCTTCCAGAAGTCAGATTTAGCTTGCGGAAGAATAACACAGTTGAGTTCACGCAATGTTTGGGTGATGAAGTAAGGTAAAAGAAATCAAGAGACTTACATCTGAGCGGCGGGTTATGTTAGGGATCGTAGCAGAAATTTAAAATTTTCTACGCATCACCAAGATCAATCTATGGAGTAATCTAGCAACGAGGGGAAGGAGAGTGCATCTACATACCCTTGTAGATCGCTAAGCGGAAGCGTTCAAGTGAACGGGGTTGATGGAGTCGTACTCGTCGTGATCCAAATCACCGATGATCCTAGCGCCGAACGGACGGCACCTCCGCGTTCAACACACGTACGGAACGGAGACGTCTCCCACGCCTTGATCCAGCAAGGAGGAGGGAGAGGTTGAGGAAGAGAGTCCAACAGCAGCACGACGGCGTGGTGGTGATGGAGTGGCAGTTCTCCGGCAGGGCTTCGCCAAGCTCACGCGGAGGAGGAGAGGTATTGGAGGGGAGGGGCTGCGCCAGGTTCAAGGGTGTGGCCGCCCTCCCACCCCTCCACTATTTATAGGTGGGGAGAGAGGGGGCCGGCCCCCCTTAGATCCCATCTAGGGTTGGGGGCGGCGGCCAAGGGGGGAGGAGTGCCTCCCAAGTCAAGTGGAGGCCCTCCCCCTTAGGGTTTCCCCTCTCCCATGCGCATGGGCCTTGGGGGGGCTGGTGCCCTTGGCCCATTAAGGTTAGGGCGCCCCCCCTACAGCCCATGCTGCTGTATTGGACGTGGTGGAACATTTTCCGGACCTCCGGACCCCTCCGGAACCTCCGGAAGCTTCCCGGTACAATACCGGAAAAAACCGAACTTTTCCCGGAACCCGAACAACAACTTTCCATATATAAATCTTTACCTCCGGACCATTCCGGAACTCCTCGTGACGTCCGGGATCTCATCCGGGACTCCGAACAACATTCGGTAATCACATACAAGTCTTCCTAATAACCCTAGCGTCATCGAACCTTAAGTGTGTAGACCCTACGGGTTCGGGAACCATGCAGACATGACCGAGACAACTCTCCAGCCAATAACCAACAGCGGGATCTGGATACCCATGTTGGCTCCCACATGTTCCACGATGATCTCATCGGATGAACCACGATGTCGAGGATTCAATCAATCCCGTATTACAATTCCCTTTGTCCAGCGGTATTGTACTTGCCCGAGATTCGATCGTCGGTATCCCGATACCTTGTTCAATCTCGTTACCGGCAAGTCTCTTTACTCGTTCCGTAACACATCATCCCGTGATCAACTCCTTGGTCACATTGTGCACATTATGATGATGTCCTACCGAGTGGGCCCAGAGATACCTCTCCGTTTACACGGAGTGACAAATCCCAGTCTCGATTCGTGCCAACCCAACAGACACTTTCGGAGATACCTGTAGTGAACCTTTATAGCCACCCAGTTACGTTGTGACGTTTGGCACACCCAAAGCACTCCTACGGTATCCGGGAGTTGCACAATCTCATGGTCTAAGGAAATGATACTTGACATTAGAAAAAGCTTTAGCATACGAACTACATGATCTTGTGCTAGGCTTAGGATTGGGTCTTTGTCCATCACATCATTCTCCTAATGATGTGATCCCGTTATCAATGACATCCAATGTCCATGGTCAGGAAACCGTAACCATCTATTGATCAACGAGCTAGTCAACTAGAGGCTTACTAGGGACATGGTGTTGTCTATGTATCCACACATGTATCTGAGTTTCCTATCAATACAATTCTAGCATGGATAATAAACGATTATCATGAATAAGGAAATATAATAATAACTAATTTATTATTGCCTCTAGGGCATATTTCCAACAGTCTCCCACTTGCACTAGAGTCAATAATCCAGTTCACATCGATATGTGATTAACACTCAAGGTCACATCCCCATGTGACTAACACCAAAAGAGTTTACTAGGGTCAATATTCTAGTTCACATAACCATGTGATTAACACTCGATGAGTTCTGGGTTTGATCATGTTATGCTTGTGAGAGATGTTATAGTCAACGGGTCTGAATCTTTCAGATCCGTATGTACTTCGCAAATCTCTATGTCATCTTGTAGATGCAGCTACTACGCTATATTTGGAGCCATTTCAAATAACTGTTCTACTTGGAGCTATTCTAAATTGTTGCTCCATTATACGTATCCGGTATCTCTACTCAGAGCTATCCGGATAGGTGTTAAGCTTGCATCGACGTAACTCTTTACGTCGAACTCTTTATCACCTCCATAACCGAGAAACATATCCTTATTCCTCTAAGGATAATTTAGACCGCTATCTGGTGATCTACTCCTAGATTACCTTTGTACCCTCTTGCCAGATATGTGGCAAGGCACACATCAGGTGCGGTACTCAGCATGGCATGCCGTATAGAGCCTATGACAAAAGCATAGGGGACGACCTTCGTCCTTCCTCTTTCTTCTGCCGTGGTCGAGATTTAAGTCTTAACTTCATACCTTACAACTCAGGCAAGAACTCCTTCTTTGATTGGTCCATCTTGAACACCTTCAAGATCATGTCAAGGTATGTGCTCATTTGAAAGTACCATTAAGCATTTTGATCTATCCTTATAGATCTTGATGCTCAATGTTCAAGTAGCTTAATCTAGGCTTTCCATTGAAAAACACTTTCCAAATAACCCTATATGCTTTCCAGAAATTCTACGTCATTTCTGATCAACAATATGTCAACAACATATATTTATCAGAAATTCTATAGTGCTCCCACTCACTTCTTTAGAAATATAAGTTTCTCATAAACTTTGTATAAACCCAAAATCTTTGATCATCATCAAAGCATACATTCCTACTCCGAGATGCTTACTCCAGTCCCTAGAAGGATTGCTGGAGCTTTGCATACTTATTAGCATCTTTCAGGATTGACAAAACCTTCCGGTTGTATCACATACAACCTTTCCTCAAGAAAATCGTCGAGGAAACAATGTTTTGACATCCTATCTGCAAGATTTCATAAATAATGCAGTAATCGCTAATATAATTCCAACAGACTCTTAGCATCGCTACGAGTGAGAAAGTCTCATCGTAGTCAACTCTTTGAACTTGTCGGAAAACATCTTAATGACAAGTCGAGCTTTCTTAATGGTGACATTTACCATCATTGTCCATCTTCCTTTTAAAATCCATCTGCAGTCAACAGCCTTATGACCATCGAGCTGTTCTGTCAAAGTCTACACTTTGTTTCCATACATGGATCCTCTCTCGGATTTTATGGCCTCGAGCCATTTATCGGAATCCGGGCCCACCATCGCTTCTCCATAGCTCGTAGGTTCATTGTTGTCTAGCAACATGACTTCCAAGACAGGATTACGTACCACTCTGAAGTAGTATGCATCCTTGTCATCCCACGAGGTTTGGTAGTGACTTGATCTGAAGTTTCATGATCACTATCATAAGCTTCCACTTCAATTGGTGTAGGTGCCACAGGAACAACTCCCTGTGCCCTGTCACACACTAGTTGAAGAGACGGTTCAATAACCTCATCAAGTCTCCACCATCCTCCCAGTCAATTCTTTCGAGAGAAACTTTTCCTCGAGAAAGAACCCGATTCTAGAAACAATCCCTTATTGCTTTCGAATCTGAGACAGGAGGTATACCCAACTGTTTTGGGTGTCCTATGAAGATGCATTTATCCGCTTTGGGTTCGAGCTTATCAGCCTGAAACTTTTTCACATAAGCGTCGCAGCCCCAAACTTTTAAGAAATGACAGCTTAGGTTTCCCTAAACCATAGTTCATACGGTGTCATCTCATCGGAATTACGTGGTGCCCTATTTAAAGTGAATGTGGTTTTCTTTAATGCCTAACCCATAAACTATCGTGGTAATTCGATAAGAGACATCATGGTATGCATCATATCCAATAGGGTGCAGTTATGATGTTCGGATACACCATCACGCTACGGTGTTCCAGGTTGTATTAGTTGTGAAACAATTTCCACAATGTCTTAATTATGTGCCAAACTCGTAATTCAGATATTCATCTCTATGATCATATCATAGATCTTTTATCCTCTTGTCACGACGATCTTTCAACTTCACCCTGAAATTACTTGAACCTTTCAATAATTCAGACTCGTGATTCATCAAGTGAATATACTCAACATCTACTCAAATCATCTGTGAAGTAAGAACATAACGATATCCACTACATGCCTCAGCATTCATTGGATTGCACACATCAAAATGTATTACTTCCAACAAGTTGCTTTCTAGTTCCATTTTACTGAAAACGAGGCTTTCAGTCATCTTGCCCATGTGGTATGATTTGCATGTCTCAAGTGATTCAAAATCAAGTGAGTCCAAACGGTCCATTTGCATGGAGTTTCTTCATGCATATACACCAATAGACATGGTTCGCATGCCTCAAACTTTTAAAAAATGAGTGAGCCCAAAGATCCATCAACATGGAGCTTCTTCATGCGTTTTATACCGATATGACTTACGTGGCAGTGCCACAAGTAGGTGGTACTATCATTACTATCTTTTGGCATGAACATGTGTATCACTACGATCGAGATTCAACAAACCATTCATTTTAGGCATAAGACCATTGAAGGTATTATTCAAATAAACAGAGTAACCATTATTCCCCTTAAATGAATAACCGCATCACGATAGACATAATCCAATCATGTCTATGCTCAACGCAAACACCAAATAACAATTATTTAGGTTTTAATACCAATCTCGATGGTAGAGGGAGCGTGCGATGCTTGATCATACCAACCCTGGAAACACTTCCAACACATATCGTCAGCTCACCTTTAGCTAGTCTCCGTTTATTCCGTAGCCTTTTGTTCCGAGTTACTAACACTTAGCAACCGAACCGGTATCTAATACCCTGGTGCTACTAGGAGTACTAGTAAAGTACACATCAACACAATGTATATCCAATATACTTCTATCGACCTTGCCAGCCTTCTCATCTACCAAGTATCTAGGGTAATTCTGCTCCAGTGGCTGTTCCCCTTATTACAGAAGCACTCAGTCTCGGGTTTGGGTTCAACCTTGGGTTTCTTCACTAAAGCAGCAGCTGAATTGCCGTTTCATGAAGTATCCCCTTGTTCCCTTGCCCTTCTTGAAACTAGTGGTTTCACCAACCATCAACAATTGATGCTCCTTCTTGATTTCTACTTTCGCGGTGTCAAACATCGCGAATATCTCAAGGATCATCATATATGTCCCTGATATATCATAGTTCATCATGAAGCTCTAGCAGCTTGGTGGTAATGACTTCGGAGAACCATCACTATTTCATCTGGAAGATCAACTCCCACTCGATTCAAGCGATTGTTGTACTTAGACAATCTAAGCACAAGCTCAACAATTGAGCTTTTCTCCCTTAGTTTGTAGGCTAAGAAAATCGTCGGAGGTCTTATACCTTTTGACGTGGGCACGAGCCTGAAGTCCCAATTTCAGCCCTCAAAACATCTCATATGTTTTGCGACGTTTCAAAACCGTCTTCGGTGCCTCAATTCTAAACCGTTTAACTGAACTATCACGTAGTTATCAAAATGTGTATGTCAGATGTTCGCAACATCCACAGACGATTTTCGAGGTTCAGCACACTGAGCGGTGCATTAAGGACATAAGCCTTCTATGAAGCAATGAGGACAATCCTCAGTTTACGGACCTAGTCCGCATAATTGCTACTATCAACTTTCAACTAAATTTTCTCTAGGAACATATCTAAACAGTAGAACTGAAGCGCGAGCTACGACATAATTTGCGAAGACCTTTTGACTATGTTCAGGATAATTAAGTTCATCTTATGAACTCCCACTCAGATAGACATCCCTCTAGTCATCTAAGTGATTACATGATCCGAGTCAACTAGGCCATGTCCGATCATCACGTGAGACGGACTAGTCATCATCGGTGAACATCTTCATGTTGATCGTATCTACCATACGACTCATGCTCGACCTTTCGGTCTCTTGTGTTCCGAGGCCATGTCTATACATGCTAGGCTCGTCAAGTTAACCTAAGTGTTTCGCATGTGTTCCGAGGCCATGTCTGTACATGCTAGGCTCGTCAACACCCGTTGTATTCGAACGTAAGAATCTATCACACCCGATCATCACGTGGTGCTTCGAAACGACGAACTTTCGCAACGGTGCACAGTTAGGGGGAAAACTTTCTTGAAATTTTAATGAGGGATCATCTTATTTACTACCGTCGTTCTAAGCAAATAAGATGTATAAACATGATAAACATCACATGCAATCAAATAATAGTGACATGATATGGCCAATATCATATAGCTCCTTTGATCTCCATCTTGGGGCTCCATGATCATCTTGTCACCGGCATGACACCATGATCTCCATCATCATGATCTCTATCATCGTGTCTTCATGAAGTTGTCTCGTCAACTATTACTTCTACTACTATAGCTAACGGTTAGCAATAAAGTAAAGTAATTACATGACGTTTATGTTGACACGCAGGTCATAAATAAATTAAGACAACTCCTATGGCTCCTGCTGGTTGTCATACTCATCGACATGCAAGTCGTGATTCCTATTACAAGAACATGATCAATCTCATACATCACATATATCATTCATCACATCCTTTTGGCCATATCACATCACATAGCATACCCTGCAAAAACAAGTTAGACGTCCTCTAATTGTTGTTTGCATGTTTTACGTGGCTGCTATGGGTTTCTAGCAAGAACGTTTCTTACCTACGCAAAAACCACAACGTGATATGCCAATTGCTATTTACCCTTCATAAGGACCCTTTTCATCGAATCCGATCCGACTAAAGTGGGAGAGACAGACACCCGCTAGCCACCTTTATTCAACTAGTGCATGTCAGTCGGTGGAACCAGTCTCACGTAAGAGTACGTGTAAGGTCGGTCCGGGCCGCTTCATCCCACAATGCCACCGAATCAAGATTGGACTAGTAACGGTAAGCATATTGAACAAAATCAACACCCACAACTACTTTGTGTTCTACTCGTGCATAGAAACTACGCATAGACCTAGCTCTGATACCACTGTTGGGTAACGTAGCATAAATTCAAAATTTTCCTACGTGTCACCAAGATCTATCTATGGAGTCATCTAGCAACGAGGGAGGAGTGGATCTACATACCCTTGTAGATCGCGCGCAGAAGCGTTCAAGAGAACGAGGTTGATGGAGTCGTACTCGTCGTGATCCAAATTACCGATGATCCTAGCACCGAACGGACGGCACCTCTACGTTCAACACACGTACGGAGCAGCGATGTCTCCTCCTTCTTGATCCAGCAAGGGGGGAGGAGAGGTTGATGGAGATCCAGCAGCACGACGGTGTGGTGGTGGAAGTAGCGGGATTCCAACAGGGCTTCGCCAAGCGCTGCGGGAGGAGGGAGATGTGTCATGGGAGGGGGAGGGAGGCGCCAGGGCTTAGGTTGGGCCGCCCTCCCTTCCCCCCACTATATATAGGGCCAAGGGAGAGGGGGGAGGCGCAGCCTTGGCCCTTCCTCCAAGGAAGGGTGCGGCCCGGGGAGGAGTCCCTCCTCCCCAAGGCACCTCGGAGGTGCCTTCCCCTTTTAGGACTCTTCCTTTCCCTCTTCTCTTGGCGCATGGGCCTCTTGGGGCTGGTGCCCTTGGCCCATATAGGCCAAGGCGCACCCCCTACAGCCCATGTGGCCCGCCGGGGCAGGTGGCCCCACCCGGTGGACCCCCGGGACCCTTCCGGTGGTCCCGGTATAATACCGGTGACCCCGAAACTTGTCCCGATGGCCGAAATAGCACTTCCTATATATAATTCTTTACCTCCGGACCATTCCGGAACTCCTCGTGACGTCCGGGATCTCATCTGGGACTCCGAACAACTTTTGGGTTACCGCATACTAATATCTCTATAACCCTAGCGTCACCGAACGTTAAGTGTGTAGACCCTACGGGTTCGGGAGACATGCATACATGACCGAGATGACTCTCCGGTCAATAACCAACAGCGGGATCTGGATACCCATGTTGGCTCCCACATGTTCCACGATGATCTCATCGGATGAACCACGGTGTCAAGGACTTAATCAATCCCGTATACAATTCCCTTTGTCTAGCGGTACGATACTTGCCCGAGATTCGATCGTCGGTATCCCGATACCTTGTTCAATCTCGTTACCGGCAAGTCTCTTTACTCATTTCGTAACACATCATCCCGTGATCAACTCCTTGATCACATTGTGCACATTATGATGATGTCCTACCGAGTGGGCCCAGAGATACCTCTCC